>NW_006785665.1:832552-837396 GCF_000442215.2 Lipotes vexillifer
TTCCCGGACCGGGGCACGAACCCGTGTCCCCTGCATCGGCAGGCAGACTCTCAACCACTGCGCCACCAGGGAAGCCCCCTTTGCACATTTTTAAATTGTATTATTTGTGTATTTTTGCTATTGAGTTGTATGAGGTCCTTGTATATATTTTGGATATTAACCCCTTATCTGATATATGATTTGCAAATATTCTCTCTCATTCCATAGGTTGCCTATTCATTTTATTGATCATTTCTTTTGCTGAGCAGAAGCTTTTTAGTCTAATGTCACAGTCAGTATGTCTTATGTTATATAATAAGGGGATATGAGATGGAAGAAAACAAAGATATTGGAGATATTATATATGTAATATAAATATATATACACACACACACTACACACACATACACACAAACACACACAAATGCACTCATAACAAAATGAGAAAAAAATACTCTTGACAATTACAGTCCTTGCTTCTCATTTCTGTAACTGGTATATGGTCATAGCTGGCATTTGTAACTACTTTCTTCAATAACCCATTTTGTTTTTCCTTTGCTTTCAGCATGGTAATTTGGTGGCCCATTGTTAAGTGTCCGTCTTTACTAAGGCCTAGCAGTAGGTCAAATGCTGTTTCTCAGAAGGAGAGTAATTATCCCCAATGACAGGGCTGTGCTCCAAAATCCTAAGGACCTTCACCGTGATTCACATATAGGGAGCTTCCAAGTCAGCATCACTATTTGCCACTAACACTTCAGGCACCACTGGATCTGTTGGATCACATGACTCAAGCAGCAAAGAAGCTTGTGCAGCAGCCTGGACCTATTGCACAGCCTTCTCTTGTTCTGAGCCCTACTCGAAACTCATAGCTTTTTGGGTCATCTGGTAAATGGGCTAGAGTAACATACCCAAATCAGGAACATGTTATTTCGAAAATCCAAAGAGACCCCCCCAGGCATTATGCCTAGGTTTTTTGGATTTTTGGTTTGGGTTGTAGGAGGGACCAGATGCAACAACATATCATCCACCTTAGAAAGGATATTTCACCATGCCCCACACCATCAAACCCCTAAAGATTTCACTGAGGTAGAAGGTCCCTGAATTTTTGTTGGATTTATTTCCCACCCTCTAACATACATATGTCTTAACCAGTAAGTCTAAAATAGTTGCAACTACTCGCTCAGTAGGTCCAATCAGCACAATGTCATCAATATAATGAACCAACGTGGTATCTTTTAGAAAGGAAAAGTGACCAAGATCCCTGCAAATTAAGTTATGGCATACAGGTGAGAGTTGGCATACCCCTCAAATAGGACAATGAAAGTGTATTACTGGTCTTGCCAGCTGAAAGAATACTGCTTCCAGCGATCTTTCTTAAAAGGGATGGAGAGACAAGGATTTGCCAGATCACTAGCAGGGGATGAGTTAATCTGCTCAAGCAATGAAACCACATCTGGTACACCAGCTGCAATTCGAGTCACCACCTGGCTAAGCTTACTGTCCACTGTAAGCAAGCCTAACTCTGAGAATCCACTGTCGTTCTCCAAGACCCATCTGTCTTCTGCACAGGTCAAATAGGTGAGTTGACTGGGAATGGGAATCACCACCCCGGCATCTTTCAAGTTCTTGGCACTGATCTATGTAGTTCCTCTGTGAAAGCAGAATTACTCATGGTTTACTATTTTTTTAGTTAGAAGTGGTTCTAGTGGCTTTCACTTTGCCTTTCCTATCAGAATAGCTCTCACTTCACAAGTCAGGAAACCAATGCAGGGATTCTGCCAGTTTCTGAGTATGTCTATTCCAATTATATGTTCCTATTATAAATTTATATATTTATTTACTTAAAGCAAAGTAAATATATATATTTATTTTAAGGAACTGGTTCATGTGATTGTGGAAGACGGGTGCATCCAAAGCTCATGGGGTAGGCCAGAAGTCTGAAGACTCAAGGAAGACTTGCAGCCTGAGTCCAAAAGCAGTCTGTTGGAAGAATTTCTTCTTGCTGAGGGGAAGTCAGTCCTCGTTCTAGTAAGACTTTCAACTGATTAGAAGAGGCCCACCCACATTATAAAGGGTAATAAGCTTTACTCAAACTCCACAGATTTAAATGTTAATCTCCTCCAAAGAATACCTTCACAGAGACATCAAGAATAATGTTTGACCAAACAGTTGGGTGCCATGGCCCAGCCAATTTGACGTATAAAATTAACCATCACCATCAGTATGGAAATAGAAGATGTGAGCAATACTCTAAAACCAACTTGTCTTAACAGAAACACATAGACTACCTCACCCAACAACAACAGAATATGCTTATTCTCAAGTGTGCATGGACCATTCTCCAGGACCTTGTATTAGGCCGCAAAATAAGTCTCAATAAATTTAAGTAGAATAAAATCATATGAAGCATCTTCTCTGACCACCACTGAATTAAGCTAGAAATCAATAACAGAAGGAAGACTAGAAACTTCACCAATATGTGGAATTTAAATAACACACAATAAAACAACCTGTGGGTCAGAGGTGAACTCACAGGGAAATCAGAAAAGAATATGAGAGGCTTTCAGCCTAAGATGGCAGTGTAGGAAGACCCTGAACTCACCTCCTCTCATAGACACATTGGATCTACACATACATATAGAACAACTCCTCCTAAAAAACTAAGGGCTGATTGAACAGCTTCTGTACAACAAATGATAGAGGGACCACCTAACAGTGGGTAGGAAAGATGAAGACGTGCTGCAGACAGGAACCCCACCCCGATGTGGCAAACTGCAGTAGGGAGGGATATCACTGAGGAGTCCATGCACAGACTAGCCCACCCTGGGGGGCACAATGATAAAACAGTGGTTTAAAGGTCACCTAGACTATACATTAAGGAAATCCATTTACTAACTATAGCAAATCTTCCAAATGAGTGGGGCACTGCTGTAATTTTCTCCAGAGTTGGAGGCACGAAAGAGTGCCATTTTTGCATTTCCCTTCCCCTTGATAGCACAGGTGGGAACATGGTCTAGGCACTCTAGCTGGCCTGCCAAGGCCACCCCAGCACACCCCAGACACTTGGCCCCCACCATCTACAACTTCCCCCAAAGTTGGCCTGGCACCATGTACTTTGGGTCCCCCATCTGTGTCTGCCCCAACATCAGCCATCCTTCCAAGGTGGCCCCAGTGTAGTGTAACCCAGGACCATCCCCTCCCCTCAGGCCTTCACCTGTTCCAGCTCTAGCAGTTCCACTGGGATGGCCCCAGCTCAGTGCACCCTGGGATCCCTGGCCTGTGCTCACTCCTGTTACAGCCATCTTGGTGTGGTACACTCTGGGACCCCACCCCCTGATCCATGCCTGCTCCAATTCCAGCCATCCTGCAAGGACAGTACTGGCATGGCACACCTCAAGAACCACCCAGCCTGTGCTCCCCCCAGCCCCAGTCATCCTGCCAGGACAACCCCAATGTGGTGCAACCCAGGATATTCCTGCTGGCACCCACTTCAGCTCCAGGCAGCCTGCCAAAGCCTCCAAGCACACACAGTCTACACATGGGACATGCCTTCAAGACCAGGATAGGTAGCTGCTTGGCCTAATTCATAGACACAAACACAGAAGTCATACTATGTGAAGAGAAAGAAAAATATGTTTTAAATGAAAAAACAAGATAAAACCCCAGGGAAAAAGCCCTAATACAATAGAGATGAGTAATTTACCTGATGAAGAGTTTCAAAATAATGATTGTAAAGGGGCTAACTGAACTTAGTAGAAGAATGTAGGAACACAGTAGAACTTCACAGAGAGTTAGAAAAGATAAGAAAAAAACAATCAGAGCTGAAGAATGCAATAACTGAAATGAAAAATACACTAGAGGGAATCAACAACAGATTAGATGATACAGAAGAATGGATGAGTGATCTGGAAGACAGAATAGTAGAAATGACCTAATTAAACAGCAAGAAGAAAAAATAATTTTAAAAAATGAAGATAGTTTAAGGGACTTCTGGGATAATATCAAGTATACTAACATTTGTATTACAGGGGTTCCAGAAGGAGAAGAGAGAGAGAAAGGGACAGAAAAATTATTTGAAGAAATAATGGCTAAAAACTTCCCTAACCTGGGGAAGGAAACACATATCCAGGTCTAGGAATCACAGTGAATTTCAAACAAGATGAACTCAAAGAGATCCACAGCAAGACATATCATAATTAAAATGAAAAATGTGAAAGATAAAGAAAGAATTTTAAAGGCTGTAAGAGAAAAACAACTAGTCACATACAAGGGGACACCCCCCCCGTAGGACAATCAGATGATTTTCAGTAGAAACTTTGTAGGCCAGAAGGGAGTAGAACGATATATTTAAAGTGCTGAAAGGAAAACAACAACAACAACAACTTGCAACCAAGAATACTTTGCTTGGCAAGGTTATCAATCAGAATTGAAGGAGAGATAAACAGTTTCTCGACAAGCAAAAACTAAAGGAGTTTGTCACCACTAAACTGGCCTTAAATGTTAAAGGGTCTTCTTTAAGCAGAAAAGAAAAGGCCATAACTAGAAATAAGAAAATATATAAAAGAAGAAAATCTCACTGGTAAAGGCAAATATGTAGTAAAGACAGTGGATCAGCCACTTAAAAACTCATATGAAAGTTAAAAGACAAAAGTGCTAAAATCAATTGTAACTTCAAGAAGTATCTAATATGTTTACACAAAATTAAAACATGTAAAATATGCCATCAAAGACACAAAATGTGGAGGAAGAGGAAGAAAAATGTAGTGCTTTTAGAATGCATCTGAACTTAAGTGACTATCAGCTTTAAATAAACTGCTATATATATATATATATATATATATATATATATATATATATATATATAT
>NW_006785665.1:837481-842498 GCF_000442215.2 Lipotes vexillifer
ATATATATATATATATATATATATATATATATATATATATATATATATGTATGTATGAACCTTATTGTAACCACAAACCAAAACCTACAGAAGATACAAAAAAATAAAGAGAAAGAAACCCAAACATAACACTAAAAAAAAAAATCATCAAACCAGAAGGGAAGAACCAGGAGAAGGAAGGAACAGAGAAGACCAGCTAAACAACCAGAAAACAAGTAACAAAATGTCAATAATTACATACTTATCAATAATCATTTTTAAGGTAAATGGACTAAATGCGCCAATCAAAAGATGTAGGGTGGCTGAATGGATTAAAGAAAAAGCAGCAACAACAGAAAAACAAGACCCATCTATATGCTGCCTACAAGAGACAAATGAAAATGAAAAGAAAGCTGGGTTAGCAATACTTGTATCAGACAAAATAGACGTTTAAAAAAAGACTGTAGCAAAAGACAAAGGAAGGCATTCCTCTAAGGTCAGAAACAAGACAAGGATACTCAATCTAGCCACTTTTCTTCAACATAGGATTTGAAGTCCTAGCCATGACAATCATAAAAGGAAATTTAAAAATCCAAGTTGGAAGGAAATAAATAAAATGTCATTATTTGTAGATGACATGATACTATATATAAGAAACCCTAAAGACTACACCAAAAAATATTAGAACTAATAAATGAATTCAGTAAAGCTGCAGTATACAAAGTTCATATACAGACATCTATTGCATTTCTGTACACTAATAACAAACTATCCGAAAGAGAAATTAGAAAGCAATCCCATTTAAAATTACATCAAAAAGAATAAAATACCTACGAATAAATTTAACCAAGGAAGGAAAATACCTATACACTGAAAACTATAGGACACTTATGAAATAAATTGACAATGAACAAATAAATGGAAAGAGAATTCTGTTCTCATGGATTGCAAGAATCAATATTGTTAAAATGTCCATACTACCCAAAACAATCCACAGATTCATTGCAATCTCAACTGAAATTCCAATGGTAATTTTCAAAGAAATAGAACAAATAATCCTAAAATTTGTATGGAATCACACACACACACACACACACACACACACACAAAGCAGATATCCAAAGGCAATTTTGAGAAAGAAGAACTAAGCTGGAGACATCACACTCTCTGATTTCAAATACTACTACCATGCTATAGCAATCAAAGCAATATGGTACTGGCATAAAAACAGACACATAGATCAATGGAACAGAATAGAGCCCAGAAAAAAACTCCCATTCATAAAGTCAATTAATCTACAACATAAGAGGCAAGAATAAACAATGTGGAAAGAGAGTCTCTTCAATAAATGATTCTGAATAAACTGGACAGCTGCATGCAAAAGAATGAAACTAGACCACTTCCTTATACCATCTACAAAAATAAACTCAAAATGGGTAAAACAGTTCAACATAAGACCTGAAACCATGAAATTCCTAGAAGAAAACATAGGCAGTATGCTCTTTAACTTTATTCTTAGCAATAATTTTTTGTATCTATCTCCTCAGGCAATAGCAATAAAATAAAAAATAAACAAATGGCACTACATTAAACTAAACAGCTTCTGCACAGTGAAGAAAACTGTCAACAAAGTGAAAAGGCAACCTCCTGAATGAGAAAAGATATTTGCAAATGATGTATTTGATAAGGGATTAATATCCAAAATTTGTAAAGAACTCATACATGTCAATATCAAATGAAAAACCCAAACAATGCAATTAAAAAATGGGAAGGACCCGAACAGAAATTTTTCTGAAGAAGACATATAGAAGGCCAACAGACACATGAGAAGATTTTCAAGTCACTATTCATTAGGGAAATCTAAATCAAAACCCATATGAAATATTGCCTCATTCCTGCCAGAATGACTATTATCAGAAGACAAACAACAAGTGTTGGCAAGTATGTGGGAAAAGGGAACACTTTTGCACTGTTGGTGGGAATGTAAATTGATGCAGTCACTATGGAGAACAGTATGGAATTTCCTCAAAAACGTAAAAATAGAACTACCATATGATCCAACAATTCCACTTCTCCGTATTTAGCTGAAGAATATGAAAACACTAATTCGAAAAGATATGAGCAGTATTATTGCAGCATTATTTACAATAGCCAAGATATGGAAGCACCTTAAATGTCCATCGATAGATAAATGGATAATGGGAGATGTAGTTTATATATATAATGGAATATTACTCAGCATAAAAAATAAATAAAATCTTGCCATTTGCAACAACATGAATGGACCTAGAGGGTATTATGCTAAGTTAAATAAATCAAACAAAGACAGACAAATACTTTCTGATTTCACTTATATGTGGCATCTAAAAAACAAAACAAATGAACAAACATAACAAAACAGAAACAGACTCATAGATACAGAGAACAAACTGGTGGTTGCCAGAGGCAGTGTTGGTGGGGCAATGGATGATATAGGTGAAGGGGATTAAAAGGTACATACTTCCAGTTATAAAATAATTAAATCACAGGTATGTAATATACACCATAGGGAATACAGTGAATAATATTGTAATAACATTGTATGGTGACAGATGATAACTAGGGTTATTGTGGTGATCAGTTAATAATATATAAAATTACTATAATATAATGTATCAAATCACTATGTTGTACATCTGCAACTAATATGATATTTTAAGTCAATTATACTTAAATTAAAAAGAGAAAAGAAAACACTTTGAGATTTAGGAAAATGGTAACAGAACTGCCAAAACATGGGATGCAGCAAAGGTAGTACCCAGAGGGAAATTTATGGTAGTAAATTCCTATATTTAAAAAGAAAAAAGAGGGGCTTCCCTGGTGGCACAGTGGTTGAGAGTCTGCCTGCCAGTGCAGGGGACACGGGTTCGTGCCCCCGTCCGGGAAGATACCACATGCCTTGGAAAGGCTGGGCCCGAGAGCCATGGCCGCTGAGCCTGCGCATCGGGAGCCTGTGCTCTGCAACGGGAGAGGCCACAACAGTGAGAGGCCCGCATACCGCAAAAAAAAAAAAAAAAGAAAAAACATTTCCAGTTAATGAACTAACTTTACACCTTAAAGAACTAAAAAGAAGCGCAAACAAAACCCAAAATTAACAGATAGAAGGAAATAATACAGATTAGAGCTGAGATAAATGAAATAGATAATAGAAAAACAATGGGAAGAATCAACATAACCAAAATTGGTTTTTTGAAAAAAACTCTACAAAATTGACAAACCATTAGTGAGACTGAAAAAGGAAAATTAGAAGACACAAATCATTAATCACAGAAATGAAATTGGGAACATTAATACCAACCTCACAGAAAAAACAGGATTGTAAGAAAATATCATGAACAATTATACATCAACAAATTATGTAACATAGATGAAATGGACAAATTCCTAGAAATACAAATTAACAAAACTGACTCAAGAAGCAACAGAAAATCACAACAAACCTACAGCAAATAAAAAGATTGAGTTACTAACCAAAAAAAACATTCCATCAAAGAAAAGTCCAGGACCAGGTAGTTTCACTGATTAATTCTATCAAACATTTAAAGCATTAGTATCAATCTTTTTTAATTCTTCTAAAATTAGAATTAAAAGTAGGTAAGAGAACACTTCCTAACTCATTCTATGAGTATAATATTACACTGATACCAAAACCAGACAAGGAAACCACAAGAAAAGAAAATTATAGACCAATATATCATGAATACAGACAAAAAATCATCAACAAAATACCAGCAAACAATATAATAATGTATTAAAAAGATTATAAATAACCAAAGAGAATCTAATGTTAAAATTATTGATCTCATGCTTAAATAAAAAATTCTTAGTATAACAATGGACACTAGCCATAAGTGCTCCATTTAATCTGGGCTCAAGAAACAGCCCTTGTTCCAATAAGGGAAATGTGGCAGTTGGTCTTACTGAGGAACAGTATTTCAGTCTCCAATGTGGTACCTTCCTAAGAGATTTTCACAGGTAATTCTGGCCAAAACAATGTTTGTGTCACTCCCCTTAAGCATTGGTATGAGAGCTCACCACTTGGGATCAGCAAGGAGGAAGGTAAATTTTCTGCTAAACAAACAGAAACTGAAACACTTTGGCTGGAATTATTAGTTAGCTGCTTCTAAATGGCACAGTTGTAACATGCTTTCCAGAGTGTGGTTTGCAGACCAAGTTTCCACACACTGAAGGAGATGATGTCCTTCAGCAGGTGGTCTGAGGACCCTGAGTCCCAAGACCCCTCCCCAGAGCAAAGGCAGAGAAAACAGAGGTCCAGGTTGGATTCCCAAGGGGAGGATTGAAGAGGAACATCTCCCTCCTTGAAGGGCTGAGAAGTGACCACAAGAACTGCCAGGGGTCTTGTCTTTGAAGGTTCCCTAAACAGGCTCAAAAGCTGTCAGTCCCTGTCAGGACACAGGAATAAGACAGGACAGGTAGAAGAGACAGAGCAGAGGCCTTGAAGTCCCCACAGGAGAGTCCGGTCTGGGTGGAGGCACCAAATCCCAGAATGTCACAACTGGGAGGGGCCTTTGAGGAGACCTGCCCAGACCCCTCCTTCCACGGAGGAGGAGCCTCCCCAGGGGGTGAACTTGTCCTGGGTCACACAGGGCAGAGCCACACCTGGGGCCAGGGCTCCTGTCTCCCAGCCCAGTGTTTCTCCCCTGCAGGAGCCGCCCATCACCTCCCCCACCCTGTCCCTGTCCTCCCCAGGAGCTCCCCTGCCAGCACTGCTCTCTCATCACCAGGATCAGAGCAGTTCCTGGAGGCTCATCCTCCAACTTTCCTCTCCTGGGAAAGGGGAAGCAAGTACTTAGAGGGGTTTAGCAGGGCAGGGACTTCTGGCTGGCTGAGAGGGTTAGGCAGCAGCCTAACCAGACTCCCCACTTGCGGGAAAGGAGGGAACCAGGGAGAGAAGAGGCTCAGCCCTCAGGCTGCAGGGAGGACCCACCCAGAAGGGGCTGGTGAGCCCAGCTCTGAGGAAGTTAAAAGAAGACAGGGA
>NW_006785665.1:842508-855824 GCF_000442215.2 Lipotes vexillifer
AAGAGAAGGAAAGCAAAGTGCTCAGATCTACAAAAGATGCTAATCTTCAAAGAGAAAAAAAATGTACTAGGGGTGGATGTGGTAGTAAACAAGATTGAGTTTAAAATGTATTTAAATAACATAAAACTAAAAACTTTCATACATGTTAACACAAAATTTTGTTCATTTTTCTTACCTTATCACCACATCGTGCAATCAGCAGTAGTTCCCTCTGAAATTGTCCTGGGTCACACAGGACATCAGAGGGCATCAAATCCAGCCTCCATTTCTTTTTGCTGTTTCCACTGTCTGGAGCCCATAATAGCAGGGACCCTTTCTTCCCCCACTCCTTGCCAACAGACACCGGGACATTGCAGATTCTAGCGGTTTCTCTGCTAACGCAACAGAAATAGCCTCCCCTCCCTGGTAAATGATTCCCTCAATGCAGCCTACCACGCCTGAGCTCTGGGTTCTCAGGCTTGTCACCACCAAAAGGCCATTTTGTTTTAACTGTTCATCCCAGAGCTCTAAACAAAATACACAATTACCGCACTTACAGATTACAAGATTGTGTTTTTCTCCTTTTGTTCACCAAGGACACCAGAACCTGAACCTAAGGAGCCCTGCTAGTGGTCAACTACTCCCCTCCTTGTCTCACCGCAGCTCCACAATTCCCTCCCTTCCCAGGAGCCCAGCCACTCACTGAGGAGGAGGCTGTTATATCCCACAGCCAAGGAGGCCCAGCAGAGGTGGGGGTCTTCTGAGTAGGGCCCCACTCCTTTTCCAGCCTGTTCTGCTGCAGAGGAAACATGAGAATGGGCAGAGGCAAGGGAAAAGTAAAAGCTTAAGCTCTAGGGGCATTTTACACAATTCTTCCAGGGTGGAGCTGTAAAGCCAGTTCTTAGCTGATCTCTGGCCATCAAGTTAGTTCTAAGGAGACAGCCCCACCACGCTAGAGAAAAGTCTTTCATCTCATCTCCAGCACCTATAGTATGGACTGAGTAAATAATTGTAGAATACGTGCGTAAACAGCGCCGGTCTATGATTTGCCTGGCACTATGTTAGACAGGCCCCATTCCTTACAGTTATGACTACCTTGGTGTTTTCACACTCCCCAGCCTCATACCCACCTCTTACTCTTAGCGGCTTCCTCAGGTTAACAGCTCTGCTCGAGGCAGCCCTGACCACAAGTGGCAACCTGTGGTCTGGCACAGAAGTCATCCTTTACAGAAAGGCTGAATTAAGCTCCTCCTGGATTCTGTCTCTACCCCATTTAATGAGTCAAGTTTCCTTTCTGACTTTCCACAAACTTCAACTGGTTGATTGCCTACAAAAGAAGCTATGAGCAAAGAATAAATTTCTTGTTCAAGGTGTAAACTCCCCACATCCCCAGTGCAAATATTGGCATTTACCTTAGGCTGGGAACCAGTATTCATGGCCTATATCCTCCAGGTTTGACAATATTTACTATTCTCTATGTGTTTACATGCATTATTTTAATTAATCCATAATATACATTGAATTGAAGCCTCAGACTAACCACATTATCTAAGAATTACACACACTTTACTGACAAGCATCTCAGATGTCCATAGGATTAAGTAACTTGTCCAAATTTACACCTTATAGTAAGTGGCAAGGTACTCATAAGCTGTCAACACCAGCCCAACCAGCCCACCAGCCCAACATGCCCAGGAAGGGAAGGAGAGTGTTGATTCTGAGAAACTCAAGTCAGGACTGTGAGAGGCCTGGGGAGAAAGAGGATGGTTGTTTCCTGATGTGTGTGTGTGTGGGCAGCGGGGAACTGCAACCCAGGAGGATAAGGGGTAGGATAAGGGGAAGTCTTGGAGTAGATGCTCTGAGTTACTGTCTTTTTCATGACCAGTGTGCCCTCGGCAGCCCCGGTCTGGGTTAGAAGAACAAACAGCTATAGGAGCAGGCTGACAGTAGGCTGATCTCTGAATGTCAGTTCCTCTTACCCTCAACCTCTAGACCCAACTATTTGCCGTTAAAAACATTTTTAACTTAAAAACTTAGAACAAAATTTCATAAAATAATAATAGGATGATGGGTGTTTCAATGGGTCATTAAGGGCGGAATATATAAACACTGAACAACTTTACCTTTAATAAGAAAAAAGAATATAATTCAACATGTATGCTAAAATGTAAAGTGTAGAAAATGGTGGGATAAAAGCCTTCAGAAATTCTCTCCTCCATAAAAGCAATGAGAAAATTTGTTAACTTTAGAGTACTTTTTCAGAACTCTGAAAATTAACCTTGCAGCAACCCAAGGAGAATTTATTCAAGAGAAACAGCTTAATCTCAATAAGAACAGAGAACTTTGTGGTGTTTTAACTTGCCTCAGTCTCACCCCCTACTCTTTTTTTTTTTTTTTTTTTTTTTTCCTTGCGTTATGCGGGCCTCTCACCGTTGTGGCCTCTCCCATTTGCGGAGCACAGGCTCCGGACGCGCAGGCTCAGTGGCCATGGCTCACGGGCCCAGCCGCTCCGCGGCATGTGGGATCCTCCCGAAACGGGGCACGAACCCGCGTCTCCTGCATCGGCAGGCGGACTCCCAAGCACTGCGCCACCAGGGAAGCCCTCACCCCCTACTCTTTACCTCATTGTAGTTTTGAAAAATAGTCTGAATTCATGGTGAAACTAGCAGTCTAGCAGCCACTTGCAAGAGCAGAACAGGGCTGGACTTCTTTTTAAAGGTTCATGTGCAAAGAACTGTCATTGTTTGCCTCTCTGGTGGCTTCCTGGAAGACCCCATTTGCAATGATGCCTGTATTTTACCTAACTCAGTGCTCTCCCTTTACTTGAAGGGAGGTATTTGTTGAAAGCAACTGCAAGCAAGTGTTTAACTTTGTGGCTATATGCAGTAGTGGCTAATAGTTGAAGAAAACAATAGGCTCACCAAAAAGCTTTAAAGGAAAAACTGGGGAATGAGATGTCCATAGGGGCTTTTGAAAGCTCTGACATATTCCCTGGAATCTAGAAGGCCCTTGCATTCATAGGGCTGTGTGTATCCCCAGTACCATATTGATGTTTGTGAAAGGTCTGAGAAAACCCTAAGCACTCATCTCTTGCTGACGCTGAGGATCTGCACAGGCAAGCTTTCCTGGCTGACGTACTGTGCGTATTGCTACACATCGATGCCAGGAAGGTAAGGCTATCCTGACCCCATGGTGAGGTGGTACATTTTCTGAACTTTGCCCTGTGTATTTTTCCTTTGGCTAATTTTACTCTGTATCTTTCCCTGTAATAAACTGTAACCTTGAATATAAGAGATTTCAGTGAGTCTGTGAGCCCTGCTGATGAAAACAAATTAATCAAAGAGAGAAATCGAATTTTTTTATTTTATTAAAGTATAATTGATTTATAATGCTATGTTAATTTCTGCTGTACAGCAAAATGATTCAGTTATACATAGGTATACATTCTTTTCCATATTCTTTTCCATTACGGTTTATCACAGGATACTGAATATAGTTCCCTGTGTAGAAAATTTTATTCAAGCCAAATTGAGGATTATAACCTGGGAACAGCTTCTCATAAAGCTCCGAGAACTGTTCTGCCCATTAGAGCTCAAAGCACAGTTACACAGGTTTTTGAGACAGAGAGCTGTACATTAAATGATGTCAATAGTTTGCAAAATCCAGATATGTAAGTACAAAGTGATGGGTCATCATGACCTCTTACAATATCAAGAAGGAATGTCATCTTTTAAGGAGTTGTCTTTGTGCTAGGAGAATGTTGCTCCTTATGGCTGAGCAGGTATTTCTGCCAATGGGGAGGTTTGGTCAATGCATAATGCAGATACAAAATGCATAGTAGAGGGGAGACAGGAAGCCAAAGGGCAGAGAAAATTTTTTATATTTAAATTTTTTTTGTCTTGCCATAAAATATGGATTTTATTTCACCATCCTTATAACAAAGGAGTTCTGTGATAACCACAATTTAAAATTAAAAATAAATTTTTAAGGAAAAAAACGGAGTTCTGTGAGTCCTTCTAACAAAGCTATCAAAACTGGAGGGTGGCTGGACTTGCAGTTAGTGTCAGAAGTGTGAGTGTGTAACAGGGAAGAGCAAAATCTGACTCCATGTTGGATCGTTGCTTTGACTTTAACCTTTGCTTTTCATTGTTTTTGTAATTATAATCATACAAAATTGTCTGCCTCAGGGAAACCTGCCCCTCTGCCTGAATGTTAAACTAAAGTGCCTTTGTTCAGCTCACAGGGAGACAATCTGACCCTGTCCACAGGTGAATGGTTATAGAAGAAATTACCACATCCTCTCCCCGATGCTGGCCAAGCCAGGCAAAGCTAATGGCCTTTTTACTTTACTTCCTCACCTCCTCCCCCTCTCTCTGCTCTATAAAAGAAACTGGCATCCAGACCCCAATAAGATGTTTTTTGGGGGACACTAGTCCACCATCTTCTCGGTCTGCTGGCTTTCTGAATAAAGTTGCTATTCCTTGCCTCAGCCCCTCATCTCCTGATTTATTTGCCTGTCATGTAGCGAGCAGAGCAAGCTTGCACTCAGTAACAAGTGGTCTTGTGTGCACAGTTCCTCCTAACTTTATAGTCAGTCCAGCTCTTACATTTTGTATCAGAAGAAGGATTCCCTGCAACAATCCTTGCTCACTGAAACATGTGGTTTGAGAAAAATAAGAACAAGAGGCAGAGGATGAGAAATCTCTGATTCCTGTACGTATTCAAGGTCACCCCTAGTATGGAATTACAGCTGTGCTGCAATCAGTTATTAGAGGTTGAAGTTATCATTTAAATTTAGAAATGATGGATCCAATTCCTGAAGAGTTGGTTTGTTACATGCATAAGAAAATTCAAAGTAACAAGAAAAAAGCTAGATATGCAATCCACTGGTAATTGTTATCTGTAATAGCTAAAATAAAAGTTATAGAGAATGTTAGGGTGCATACTGATGCTGGGCCAAGCTTGAATTCCAACAACTTCAAACCACAGCTGCTAGCCTCAGGGTCGCTACCTACGAGAAAAGAACAGATA
Organism: Lipotes vexillifer; assembly: GCF_000442215.2. Lineage (NCBI taxonomy): Eukaryota > Metazoa > Chordata > Mammalia > Artiodactyla > Lipotidae > Lipotes > Lipotes vexillifer. The sequence continues at coordinate 847,519 of NW_006785665.1, forward strand.
ATGAACAGAATTAGACTGATTTACAAGAGATTGGGGAATGGGAAAGGGGAGAATCAAGGGAGTCATCCTAGGAGGTAAAAATCTATAAATGGTTTATAAGAAGTGAGATAAATAAAGCAGACATTAATAGTGTCAAAAATGTCTTAATGCAGCTCTCTTGGAAGTTAGGTGGACCAATGGGAACCCCTGCTGGTCCCACAACAATCAGGGGTCTCCAAAAATCTGCTTTACTCACTCTAGTTTGGAGAAATTTAAAAATCTAGAGGGCAAAGTTGAGAATGAGAAATTTTTTTTTTTTTTTTTTTTTTTTTTTTTTTGCGGTACGCGGGCCTCTCACTGTTGTGGCCTCTCCCGTTGCGGAGCACAGGCTCCGGACGCGCAGGCTCAGCGGCCATGGCTCACAGGCCCAGCCACTCTGTGGTATGTGGGATCTTCGCGGACTGGGGCGCGTGTCCCCTGCATCGGCAGACGGACTCTCAACCACTGCACCACCAGAGAAGCCCAAGAATGAGAAATTTAACCTCAAAGCACCTGGGGCAATAATCCTAGAGTCTAGTTAAGAGAAGAACTGACCAAAGGAGACCCATGGGCATGTGCACAGGTGTTGGTAAAATGGTCAGGGAGTAGAGAAGAGCTGTTTCTGGGACTCTGACTGGAATTCTCATGAACTGTCTTCCAAAACCTGTTGATGAAGTCCTAACAGGGGCTACAGTTAGATTGGGAGGATATAGGGATGTAACAGGAGATGAGATGAAGGTGAACGTCTGGATGAAAATTGAAATATTTGAACAGATTTAATGAAAAGAGGTTTTATCTCCTTTACTTGAATGTATTATGGGGATAAATATTGTGTCTGAGTTGGGAATGATTCCCCTATTAATATTGTAAAATAGAAGACGTGTAAATATACCATTCAGTCAATATTGATAGAACATGCTAACTGAGAAGCAATAAGATTGCCTGAGCCCACAAGTCATTAATTTGAAACAGTATAGAATATCTGGTTGGCAAAAAGAGATTAGCACTTTAATTAACACTATACTGGTATCTAGCTGGGGTGATAGTACAGAGGTATTTTATGTACAATAGCCCTATATCGAGGAAAGACTGGGGGCTTATGGCAAAAGCCAGTGGGTACTACCTAGCAGTGACTGCTGACTGCTGGCATTTTGGACCAGAAGTTTGAGAGAAAACTATTTGGAGACAACAAACTTGCTATTGGATGCTAATTAAGATTAGTCTTATGACTGGAGGATGTAAAATTATACTGAAATACCCAAAATGTCTTGAGTGATGTCAGAGAAATGTTCTAATGGGGAGGACAGTGCCAAGAAGAGTTCCATAATAAAATGGAAATGATTTATATAGGAATATGCTACTGGGGCGATGTAAGGAGAATTCAGGAGCAGGGGTGTTCTTTTCCCCAGGGGTCAACTTTGGAAATACCTGAGGTGTTGCTAAATCCTACAGCCACTTGGGCCACTTGGGAAGTGGCTTATGAACAGCTCTCTATTGACCAATAAAGATTTGCTCGCGGGGGCTTCCCTGGTGGCGCAGTGGTTGAGAATCTGCCTGCCGATGCAGGGGACAAGGGTTCAAGCCCTGGTCTGGGAAGATCCCACATGCCACAGAGCAACTGGGCCTGTGAGCCACAATTACTGAGCCTGCGCGTCTGGAGCCTGTGCTCCGTGACAAGAGAGGCCGCGATAGTGAGAGGCCCGCGCACTGTGATGAAGAGTGGCCCCCGCTTGCCACAACTAGAGAAAGCCCTCGCACAGAAACGAAGACCCAACACAGCCATAAATAAATAAATAAAATTAATTTAAAAAAAAAAAAAAAGATTTGCTCGCTTTATGGAAGGCAGCTGCACAATGAATAAATGACATCTTGCTTGGAAAGGCAACAGCTTGATTAAGGAAAGTAAAAATAAAATGGTTCATGCTGATTAATGTTAATTGCATGCTGTTTGCCCCATGTTTGAATTTTTATTGACTCATGGGCAGTGGCCATTGGCCTAGCCATATAATCAAGCAGAAGTGGAATGGAAACGGTCCTAATGTGATATCTTTATGGAATGTGACTAATGTGATATCTTTATGGAAATGACTATGGGAATATAAGGAGTGAATTAAGGAAGGATATTTTTTTTTCATGTACATCAAAAGAACCCCTTTCCAGCAAGGGTGATTGGAACCAAGTATATATCTTGGTGCAACTTACTTGAGGTGGCCACCTGGGTCCATGAAACTAGTGGATATGGAGTTACTACAGCAATGCAGAGATGAGCTGAATCTAGGCATGTTCTCTTATACCCTCTGAGGCACAAAATGCCAACAACAACTTTTCCATCTATAAACAAGAAAGATATTCCCCAGGTAGTAGGCCCTTATTTTTCAGGTTGTATAAACCACTACACTGAGATATGGTGTAACACTGGTTATTAGTCTGCTAGGGCTGTCATAAAGAGATACCACAGAATGGGTCACTTAAACAACAGAAATTTTATTTCTCACAGTATTGGAGGCTGAAAGTCCAAGATCAAAGTGTTGGCAGGTTTGGTTTCTCCTGAGACCTCTATTCTTGGCTTTCAGAAGACCACCTTCATGCTGTGTCCTCACATGGTCCTTCTCCTGTACATTCATACATCACTAGTGTCCCTTCCTCTTCTTATAAGGATGCCAGTTATATTGGATTAGGGCCCCATCTTTATGACCTCATTTAACCTTAATTACCTCTTTAAAGGCTCTGTCTCCAAATATAGTCACATTGGAGTGGCTTCAACATATGAATTTTGGGAAGACACAGTTAAGTCCATAACAATTGGCTGGCATTGTTGGTAATATTATAATACTGATATTGATAGTCAAGTATATTGTCAATATGAGTTAAAGCCTCCTCAGAATAATACTAATGGAAAGTGACCGTTATGAGGAAGAACTGGATTTATCTGGATTTCTGTGCTAAAACATTCTGCACAAATTTATCATAAGGCACAAATAGTGGTAGGCCAAGGGGCAAATGAGTAAATAAATTAGAACAAAAATATGTCCCAGTACTATTTAGTCTCACCTACTTGGCAACCCTATATTGGTCCAACTCTCCCCCACCTTTGTACCACACTCAAACTGCCTGGCAGAATCATCAACCTTCCTTGACAAAGCCATTATAAATTCACAATATCTAGCCTCAGCCAATCTTTAACACCACCCAGCAATCAGCTGTTGTGCATGATAGCTATTTAAAGATAATAACATAAATTAATAATAGCTAACACTTATTGAGTGCTTGCCATGTGCCATGTACTGTCTTAATCATTCTGTTACTGAACGCAAGTCCATGTGTCCAACGCACAGTGAGGCCAAACAATACCAAAATGGAGTTTGGAACAGAGAAAGGTTTATTGCCGGGCCGTGCAAGGAGACAGGTAGCTCATGCCTTAAAAACTCCAAACTTCCTGAAAACTTTCAGCAAAGGAAAGTATTTTAGGAAAGGTGAGGGAGGGGCATGGTTAGTTGTTGCAAATTCTTTGTGTCAGATCCTTTGTTCTTTTTTTTTTTAACATCTTTATTGGAGTATAATTGCTTTACAATGGTGTGTTAGTTTCTGCTGTATAACAAAGTGAATCAGCTGTACATATACATATAGCCCCATATCTCCTCCCTCTTGCGTCTCCCTCCCACCCTCCTTATCCCACCCCTCTAGGTGGTCACGAAGCACTGAGCTGATCTCCCAGTGCTGTGTGGCTGCTTCCCACTAGCTATCTATTTTACATTTGGTAGTGTATATAAGTCCATGCCACTCTCTTACTTCATCCCAGCTTACCCTTCCCCCTCCCTGTGTCCTCAAGTCCATTCTCTATGTCTGCGTCTTTATTCCTGTCCTGTCCCAAGGTTCTTCAGAACCATTTTTTTCTTTTTTTTTTAGATTCCATATATATGTGTTAGCATACGGTATTCGTTTTTCTCTTTCTAACTTCACTCTGTCTGACAGACTCTAGGTCCATCCACCTCACTACAAATAGTTCAATTTCATTTCCTTTTATGGCTGAGTAATATTCCATTGTATATATGTGCCACGTCTTTATCCATTCATCTGTCGATGGACATTTAGGTTGCTTCCATGTCCTGGCTATTATAAATAGAGCTGCAATGAACATTGTGGTCCATGACTCTTTTTTGTGTGTGTGTGGTACGCGGGTCTCTCACTGTTGTGGCCTCTCCCGTTGCGGAGCACAGGCTCCGGACGCGCAGGCTCAGCAGCCATGGCTCACAGGCCTAGCCGCTTCTCAGCATGTGGGATCTTCCTGGACCGGGGCACAAACCCATGTCCCCTGCATTGGCAGGTGGACTCTCAACCACTGCACCACCAGGGAAGCCCCATGACTCTTTTTGAATTATGGTTTTCTCAGGGTATATGCCCAGTGGTGGGATTGCTGGGTCGTATGGTAGTTCTATTTTTAATATTTTAAGGAACTTCCATACTGTTCTGCATAGTGGCTGTATCAATTTATATTCCCACCAACAGTGCAAGAGGGTTCCCTTTTCTCCACACCCTCTCCAGCATTTATTGTTTCTAGATTTTTTTGATTATGGCCATTCTGACTGGTGTGAGGGGATACCTCATTGTAGTTTGATTTGCACTTCTCTAATGATTAGTGATGTTGAGCATTCTTTCATGTGTTTGTTGGCAGTCTGTATATCTTCTTTGGAGAACTGTCTATTTAGGTCTTCTGCTCATTTTTGGATTGGGTTGGGGTTTTTTTTGATATTGAGCTTCATGAGCTGCTTGTAAATTTTGGAATGAAGCAACTGACAAAAGATCCTTTGTTCTTGAGGTCAGGTCATGACGTTCCTATAAATCTCCACCAGACAAATGTTATTCTCCGTTCTGAGAAGAAAGGGCAGGTCCCAAGGCACAACTTTCACCCTCCGAAGTCCAGGTCCTGGCTAAGAGGAAGGGCTCCCTGCGGGGGTCGGTTACCCTGCCGGGAGCGTTGGTGCAGCACCCAGTATGGGTCTTACCGCCAGTGCCCAGGCCCGGCTGAAGGGGCAAATCTCAGCTGGCAGCGCCCTCAGGGCCAGGTCCCCAGACCCTGCCCAGCCGTCATCACTGAGGGAGCCAGGGGCCCAGGACCCAACTGGCCTTCAGGCTCCTCAGGTCACCCAAACGGCGGGGCCGGGTCTCCAAGACAGCGACCCATGCAGACTGCCATTGCCATTAGGTTCGCAGAGGTGGGGTTGGGAGAGAGGTTCACTGTTTCCTCAAGGCCTGGGCCCAGCCAGTGGGCGGCCATGGAGAGGGCGTGAGCTCTGCAGGACACAGCCCCCCAGCCTGTCGCTGGGCGCCCAGCTCACCTGCCAGCCCTCCTGTCCCTGGAGGGCCCCCGGGAGAAGGCCACATCTGCCTCTTACTTCACTCTCTGCTGGAGGACCACCACCCCGCCCTTGGCCGAGGGGGCCCTCTCACCACCGCTCTAACCTTCTGGCTCTCGATCTGCTGATAATGGTTGCCTGGTAATGGCTCACAGCAACGGGCCACGTGCCAAGGGTTACGCACTGCCCAGCTCCACCCCAGGATTCCAGGCAGGCTCAGGGTCTCCGGTCTCCCCGTGGCGCGGGGGGCGGGGTGCCTCAGGGCCTCCCGAGCACCCGCTCTATTACAGTTCTCCACGCTTTAAATTCGCTTAATCCTCATAAACACTCTGTGAGCTAGACATAATTATCCTCAGTTCACAGATTAGTAAAAGGAGACACAGAAAGACTAAATCATGTGATCAAGTCGCATGGCTGGGAAGCATCAGAACCAGGATTCAAATCCAGGTAATTGAGCTCCAGAACCCACATTTTCGTCACACTGCAGACTTTTTCTCATAGCCTTCCAAACCTCCATTCTACTTATCACCCTTGGGAAATAAAAGAGCCTCCTATTTCTCAGGAAACAAAAATAGAAGTCAGAAAGTGATGCCTTCTGCAACCATGTATTTGAAGCAACTAAGGATGAAACTTTGTTCTGTTGGCTTAGGATGTGAAAGATATATGCTTGATCTCTCCATTGAATGATAGAAGGGCCAGATGAGGTGCCACTTCCCAAAACCTCCACTCAGAAGTTTCAATTAATGTTTTATACTCTTGTAAATAACATTTCCCCCCAATTTTAAAGACAATAAAATAGTTTCTTTGCAAAAAGAAAAACAGAAAGAAAGAAAAAAAGCGATGCCTTCAAGTTCCTGTCACTTAACTTTTAACTGACCTGCATTTATTTACATCTGTTCTAACTTTCTCTTCTGTCCCCACAAAAGACACTGAGCTCCTAGAGTCTAAAGTTGGTGCTTTCACCTATGCTTTAACCCCTCTTTCTCCCCCCTCTTCAGGAACTTTACTGTCTAATGTACTTTCTCTTTCTCTGGCATATTTCGCTGAACCTGCTCTCTCCTTTCCTGTAGCCCTTAATCATTCTCGGTACTCTCCCTTCTTAACACCCCCTTAAACTCAGACCTCCAACTGTTGTCCTATTTCTCCCTCTCCCACATCACAGCCACTACTACACTTGCTCCAAGACACTCAGTCCTCGGCCTCCCTTCACCCTGACTCCTTAGAGCGTCATGAGGGGACCAGCGGCTGCTCCAGCATTTGACACTGTTGATTTCCTAAAGTCTCTTTTCCCTTGGTGTCCTTGATATTATGCACCCTAGATCTCCTCACTCCCCTCTGCCATCCTCCTCAGGTTCCTTTCCTGCTGCTCTTCCTCTGTCTCTAATGCTTTCCTCAAATGTTGGTGCTTCCAGTGGTTTCGTCATAGCCTCCCTTCAACTCGTTTTCATTCTCTTTCTAGGACAGCTACCCTGTGGGCTCCAAATAGCATTCACATGCTGCTAATGCCCAAGTCTATATCTCCACCCCACACCCTTTGCTTCCAACTATAGGACCCTGCATCCAACTCTCTACTAGGTATCTCCATTGGGGCTCATGTTCAACACGCCCAATGCCCCATTCATTGTCTTCAACTTCCAACCTATTGCTGGGTTCCCACTCTCAGCCAATGACCCATTCCAGAAACCTGGGCCTTTTCCTTGGCTTCTTCCTCTCCCATTCCCTAGTGTAGCTGATCACGTGCCTGCCATATGTCAGGTCCTGTGCTAAGGACCTCACATGCAATGATTTTATTTTACTGTTATAACCTTCAGAGGTAAGAAAACAATAATTAAATATTAACTGTTTCTTGTCCTTATTGCTAAGGAAATCAAGGAAGAATTCCCCAAACCATCACACTTTTTCTCAGCTTCCTACCCCACCCCCTCATTTTTTGAATGTCTGGAACAGTGCCTGTCCCCCCCATCGCACCCCACCCCCATCCTCACCCCTCTCTCTGGTTTCAGACCAGAGGACATGCTCCTTGTATGTCCTCCAGAGCTTTCTCATCACTCTATATTGCAGTGTGCCAAGTTCCTTTTTTTTTTTTTTTTTTTTTTCCTTGCGTTATGCGGGCCTCTCACTGTTGTGGCCTCTCCCATTTGCGGAGCACAGGCTCCGGACGCGCAGGCTCAGCGGCCATGGCTCACGGGCCCAGCCGTGGGATCCTCCCGAAACGGGGCACGAACCCGCGTCTCCTGCATCGGCAGGCGGACTCTCAAGCACTGCGCCACCAGGGAAGCCCCCAAGTTCCTTTTTTATAACATGAAACTTGGTGAGAAAGAGGATGGATGTTCTTCTCCCACAGGAAATGAAAACAGAAGCAATCATTACCTCTGTAATCTGGCAATAAATGTGTGTTTTGTTTCATGGGAAAGGCTAGAGTAATTTCAGCTGGTTTACCTGGGCCTATGAAAAATATTGTAAAGTTATCTTTTCTCATACAACATATTCTCTCTCCAACTTTTTCCTATTACCATTTTTAGCCTCATAGAAACAAAGCAGCCTCCTATTTGCCCAAATCATTAATTCAAACAGGACAAAACCGTGTCTCATATGTCACTCCCTTTAAATCTGCCCAGCTTGGCCGGCAAGCTCCACCTGTAGCAGTTAGACTCCCAGAGATCAGAGGAAACTCGCAAAGCTTATCATTACTAAAACCTCAGCTTCTGAAAAGAAACACACGCACACATACACACATACACACACACACACACCAGTATACAGTCAGGCAGTTGTGTGTGAATTATAACAAAGGCTACTCCAAAAACATGCAGATTGCAATTTAAAGGAGGATTCTAAGTATTTGAGAACATCATTATCTTCCAGATGGGAAGGGGAGCAGGGTTGTCTCTCCGAATTGTGCAGTAACTGTACTGAGCTAAGATCCTTTCCCTA
>NW_006785665.1:855834-857732 GCF_000442215.2 Lipotes vexillifer
AGGGTCCTAGAAACTCAACCTTGCTGGCAGGCAGGGAGCAGGTAAGAACCATTCCAGGGGACACTGAGATGCCTTAACTATAGCAGGTGGTGATATTATTATTAACTACACTACACAAAATCTGTGGGAGAAATACCTCAAGTTGAATTAAGTATGATTCATATTTTCAATTTAGACCAAATGCTAAGGGGGATGAATCAGGTACTGCAGGTGAGTACACAGGCCATGATAATACCTACAAAGCCTAACGGGGCTCTATGCACTAGTGCCCTGCCCCACCCTCTAATTCATTTTGTAGAGCTTGACTAGATTAATCTCCATCTCTGAAAATCCCCTTCAAGAACCTCGATGCACTTCCCACAACCTGGTATACAAATTTATTAATCAGGCTTTAGGAAGTGTAATTTTTCCTCCCTATTGCTCTTATATCTGCAACCTTGGTAAGCTCAGTAGCTCTAGGAATCTGTATGTGTGGGTGTATGTGTGTGTGTGTGTGTGTGTGTGTGTGTGTGTGTGTGTGTGTGTGTAAATTCCCTGGGATTTTCTATTTAGAAAAACTTACAGACAATGTCTATAATAAAGACAGGTCTTTTTCCCACTTTCGAATGTATTTACCATTTTATTTCTTTTTCTTGTCATTGCACTGACTAGGACTTACAACAGAATGTTGAACAGGAGTGGTGAGAATGGCCATCCTTGTCTTAGTCCCAGTATTAGGGGAGAAATATTCAATTTTCCACCATTACGCATGATATTAACTCATCATTGTTTTTTTTTTTTGTATATATGCTTTATTAGATCTTTTAATTTCACAGATCACTGCTCCTATTTTTCTTCCTTCCTTCCTTCTGCTTGCTCCAGGTTTACTTTGCTCTTGGTTTACTAGATTCATAAGGTAAAATCTTAAATTATTAATTTGAAACATTGCTTTTTCTGTAATATATGCCTTTATATTACTGCCTTAGGTTCCTCTAACAAATGTTGATATCTGTATTTTCATTTTCATTTGATTTGTGTATTTTCTAATTTCTCTTAAGACTTCCTCTTTGACCTGTGAATTATTAAGTGTTTTGTTTAATTTCTAACTGTTAGGAGATTTTTCTGTTATCTTTATGTTATTAAATTCTACTCTAATTCTGTTATGGTCAGAGAATATACTTTATATTATTTCAAATCTTTTAAATTTGTTGAGATTTGTTTTATGACCCAGGATAGGATATATTTTGATAAATTTTCCATGTACACTTCAAAACTGTGTAGTCTGGAGCTTCCCTGGTGGTGCAGTGGTTAAGAATCCACCTGCCAATGCAGGGGACATGGGTTTGAGCCCTGGTCCAGGAAGATCCCACGTGCCACGGAGTAACTAAGCCCATTGCGCCACAACTACTGAGCCTGCGATCTAGAGCCTGAGTGCCACAACTACTGAGTCCACGCACCACAACTACTGAAGCCCGTGTGCCTAGAACCTGTGCTCCGCAACAAGAGAAGCCACTGCAATGAGAAGCCTGCACACCGCAACGAAGAGTAACCCACGCGCCTCAACGAAGAGTAGCCCCTGCCCCCCGCAACTAGACAAAGCCCATGCACGGCAACGAAGACCCAACGCAGCCAAAAGTAAATTAATTAATTAAATAAAATTTTTTTTTATTTTGGGGTTGAATGCTCTATAAGTAGCAATTAGGTCAAGTTTTTTCAAGGTCATGTTCATTTCCTCTATATTCTTGCTGATTTTCTAGCTACCAGTTCCACTACTGGGAGAGGAATTTAACAGTCTCTTATCGTAATAGTGGATTTGTCTATTTCTCCTTTCAGTTCTGTCAGTTTTTGCTTCATTTATTTTGGTGCTCTGTTGTTAGGTGCATACATATTTTTTTTTTTTTTTTTTTTTTTTTTTTTTA
>NW_006785665.1:857801-858874 GCF_000442215.2 Lipotes vexillifer
GGAAATGTGGTATGGGAAACTACCCCCTAATATTTCTCAATTTTATCCTGATGGTTTTTTTTTTTTTTTTTTTTTTTTTTTGCGACATGTGGGCCTCTCACTGTCGTGGCCTTTCCGGTTGCCGGACGCACAAGCTCAGCGGCCATGGCTCACGGGCCCAGCCGCTCCGCGGCATGTGGGATCCTCCCAGACCGGGGCACGAACCGGTATCCCCTGCATCGGCAGGCGGACTCTCAACCACTGCGCCACCAGGGAGGCCCAGGTGCATACATATTTAAGATTCTTATCTCTTCTTGGTGAATTGACCCTTCATCATTATGTAACATCCCTGGTAATTTGCTTTGCTCTGAAGTCTACTTTCTCTGATATAATTGCTTGGAAAGCCATTATAGCTTTCTCTGGATTAGTGTTTGCATGGTGTGTGGTTAATTTTATGAATATCAGCATATCCCCTCAAAGTTAAAGGCAAATTTGTTTTACCTTAATGCCCTGTCATGAGGAAAGAGACACCATGCTTTCTAGGCCTTTTTGTATTTGGAGGCAAATGCATTACAACTGGGTGTACTATGTTAGTACATTTACCAAGTAATCCATAAGGCAACCACCTTTGAATGGGCCCAGAGAAAGAGAGGATTCTCTAGCTGGTACAAGCTACAATGTAAGCAGCTCTGCCATTGACCACTGTATGAAGTGATCTTGAGCCATCTAATTACTCTTTGGGGCCTGTGGAAGACCATGACAGCAGAAAGCTAAGGGAGGGTCCTCTGATATTAAGCAGAACCACATCTTCTTTGGAAAGTAACTCTCCTCTCATACAGCTTTAGACTTGATATTAAGACTCTCATAGTCTTAATACTGGACCATGGGACACCACAAATGACCATGCAACCTCAGCTGACCATCCCTAACTGGAAGGATGGGTTTTCAATCCATGTAATCATACAATCAGGCATGTCCACTAGCATTTCATTATCAAGTGGAATTTATGTACAAGAGTATGCTCAAGCAGGACCTGAAGACAAAATTACATTGCATAAGCAGTTCCCTTACAATCCCAGCACACCTATTCCTGC
>NW_006785665.1:858884-889034 GCF_000442215.2 Lipotes vexillifer
AGACAATCTCTAGCATTTGTGGAACCTGGGACAAGAGGACAAGTGAACATGCACACAGCATATGTCTACATATGGTTAATGTTAAATAAGATATGTTTGATTCTCCCACCTTGAAATATTGTCCTGTGAGCATAAATGAATGAGTAAATTCTAACAAATTACTCTGGAAGCTGGAAGCTGGAAGTTAATGTTAACCCAATGGAACCACAGTTCCTTAAGAAACTAGAAACTTTCCTGGAAGGGAAAGGAGGTTTGTGGCCAACACTGGGCTAACATGGGCTTCCTACCTGTTTCAGTTGTTGGAACAGAGTTTCCTGAAGACTGACTCTTGCAGCTAAGGGAACCGCCATCAGGTAGGCTGTTACCAGAAATAAGAAACATTCGCAAGAAGTGCCGTGCCTATGACTGAAGGCATGCCACAGTGTGGCTTTGGAGTCAGAGAACTGACAGAGATTAGAGAAAGTTTGCAATATCTAGTATTATATATACCATATCTGGGTTTAAAGCTGCAAATGTCTCTTTCTCTGTGAAATCAATACCTGACAGGATTTTCACAGGTGTTTGGTAATGCTCACAGTCAGAGAGACTTGCATGTTAGGTTTCTGACCACACATCCCTCAAAAGGAAGAAGAGGCCTCTACACATGTGTTGAGGTTAGAGAGATTTATTCAGTGAGACAACACAAGTGAGGAGGGCATTGATTGCTAGACCATAGCATTGCCGGAGAACCTATAATGAAATCTTACAGACGAGGCCTGGACTTCACCAGACGGGCCTCCAAATTATTGTTCTGGGAGAAGCAATGTGAGGAGGGAGAAGAGATAGTGACAATATTGTCAAATATACCAAAAGGCTGGGTTGGATGGGAGACATCGGTTCAGCTTTAGGGGATCAGGAGACCAGTGGAAAGTATCTTGAGTCCCTAAAGTTAGATTTCTACAAAGCAACCTTCTGGGTAGGGGAATAAAGAGGCTCCCACCTCTAGCCACACAAGAGACCTCAGACCAAATGTGTAAGAAGCATTGTCATATATAGTGTCCACTAATTAATTTTCATGTGTGTGATATGGTGGCAAGGAACTATCATACGTATGGCCACCTGCCCTTAGTACCTAGCAGCCCTAGTGCATGTGGTGCAGATTCAGGTAAATGGAAGCACTGCCTGGATCCTGGGGGGCAGAAAATCCTACCCACTTGTTTCAGCTAAGGCAGGAAGTGGTATTTTGTTGCAGACTGCACCAGAAGCAAACCCTACCCTGGGAGTCCAGAAATGAAGATCAAGAAATGGAGGGAATCAGAGTGATGTGTAGTTTTAGATCTACAGCTGAAACACGTTGGTAGATAAAGTATTCTGCTCCTCTTGTAAGAAGGAGGGCATCCACCAAAGGATGCTCTCTTCCAGTGAGTAGATACCAGGCTGGTCCCTGACTCTGAACAGGCAGGATATGTGGCAGATCATCTCTAAACCTGAATGCTGTCAGATCTGATCAAACAACAGTTGCATATTTGCCAGTATGAACCCCCCAAAACATCTGAACGATGCAGTGGGACCCGTGCCTGGGTTGGATAGAGAAAGCCAGATTTGATGATCTCATGTACCCAAGGAAAGGGCCAGATCCATAAAGGACCATAAAGTTCCAAATCATTAAAAGCACCCACAGAAGAGTTCTTCCACAACCATTATAAAAAGTAAGGAGTGTGATATTACACAGGATGGAAGAGCTCAGTCCCACAAGTAAATGTTGTGATTTGTTTTCTCCTTCCCAACTTGTAGGAGAAAATTTGCAAGGAGCTATGAATATTTTTTCTGAAAAAATGTAATGAGATGGAGAAAATTTTATTCACCACAATTCCAGGGGTTGAGGAAGGCAGCATGGGGAAGACTTGAGACAAGCAATTGGAGTGAAGAGGCTGGAACCCCTTCTGAGGGAAGAGCCACTTGTCAGGAGAACCTGACTTTGAAAGGAGACAGACAGTGAGGGGAGTGCCAACAAGAGTGTAGCTCCTTGTTGACAACCTCCAGATGTTCAGTGAAGTTATTAGGCCAATAAGATGACTAGCTCAAGTGGATAGTTTCAGCAGAATGCAAATAAGGCAGATCTGAAACATCAGGAGGGATCTAGTAATGGAGAAGGCCCTGGGAGGGGGCTATGAGGATGTAGAGGTCAAATATTACTGAAGACCAAGGAGGGCTTTTGATAGCTCAAGGGTATAAAAGTGAATTTCAGGCCATGTTTAATCAAGTTAACATCTGAGTTATGTAAATGTTCATTCCAAGAGATGCTGGACCGGATGAACTCTGTATCGTTGGGTTATTCAGTGACAAGGGTGTCATTAATCAGTGGTGCATGTGGGGTTTCTATGTTGGGTAGAAGATCAAAAGGAGATCAAATGTGTCTCCCTATTCAGGCTGGATGAGTCTGTAACACCGTGAGTCAGCCAAGCCTTTGGTAGGGACTGAACTGATATTCTTCCTCCTCTCAGACATTGCCACTCCTCCCGCCACGGGAGTAACCCCAGACAGAGACTCTCATTATGAGCCAAGTATGGGAATTGGATCAACAGCTTCCCAGAACATCCTAAGCAACCACTTCTCTGTCTCTCTCCTCACCCAGACCTCATGACTCTGATTAGCAAGCATCTCCCTTGGCCTTTTCTTCCTCATTAGAATTTTACTGTGTCCAGAAAGAAAACTCAATTTCTCCTTCAGATGCCATGTGGCAGAACTTATCTGTACTGACTCAATTAACTTTCTACACATCCCTAGTTCTGAACACTCTTTATAAGCCTAGTCTTGTTTTGGGTAGTTAGGCGGAGGGGGTGAAAGATGGCATGGATGGAAGAGTATTTTCTGTGGACAAACCCCTATTTGTAAAAGCCAATAAGTTAACTTGTAAAAAGATGCTCAAATTCACCAGTTATCAGGGAAATAAAAAGTGAAACAAGATACCATTTTTCATATATCAAATTGACAATCAAGATAATAATAGCCAGTATTGGCAAGGCTATGGGAAAATGGGAACTCTCACACACTGTGGGAATGTAAACACGCACAACCTTTTGGGGAAGAAATTTGACAGTATATCAGTACTGTAAATGCACAATGCATTTTTGATCTCGAAATTCTACTTCTAGGGAAAAATCTTAACAGGAGCAAAGCCATATAAGTGCTCAAAGAATCATATTTAAGGGTGTTACGGATGAAACAGCTAGTTGCCTACCTATTCGCTATCCTTTCTAACTATATATTCGGTGGTAGTGATGTGCTAACTAAAACTTGACACTTCAGAGACTCCTTTGTAAGACAGAGAAAGGCAATGAAATGTAAGCAGAAGTAATTGGATGGGACTTGAGGAAAAACCTTCTCAGATTTCTCCTCTTTTCTTCTTTCTAGTGTCTGGAACTCGGACATGATGGTTAGAGTTCCAGCAGACATTCTGTGACCTTAAGGATGGAAGCCACACACCAAGGAATAGAAAAATATAAGAAGCCTGGGAATCTGATGCTTCATAGAATTACCATTGCTGCTCTGCACAGCTTCCTACAGATTTTGCCTGAACACAGGAGAAAAACAAGCCCACAATTTATTTACCATTACTATTCACCATGATTAGATCTCTCTCACTAGCAGCCAAATGTATTTCTAACACAGAAGTTTGCTGTAACACTGCTTTAAAATAGAGGGAATAATGTAAGCAGTAGAAATGCCCCTCGCTTCCACTTGCCTGGCTTTCTAGATCGAATTCCAGTCTCAGTATATGAGAATACTGACACTGAACCTCTTTTATTCTTAAAGCAACTTGAGCTTGGCTGCACTTCAGCACATTCCTCTCAAGCTGCTAGAGAACCAAACTTGTAATGCAAATATTTTTAAATTTGTGGAAAAGAAGACATAAAGTAAACAAGATTCAATAGCTATATAAACTGTATATAAAACCCCAAATTATATCAGAAAAACTAAGAATTGGGAGAAAGAGAGGAAACATACACAATTTTCATTGAACATGGGAAAGGAAATAACATTCTATGCATATCATTGATGATAAGAGGAAAAATAGGTTCAAACTCATTTTTATCCATTTATAGAGAACCACTAGCAAAATTGAAAACAGGATGTTTATCATCAAAATCATTAGAAAGTAGAGAAGGTAAAGAAATAGTGTCTAGGGACTTCCCTGGTGGTCCAGTGGTAAGGACTCTGCGCTTCCACGCGGGGAGCACAGTTCCATCCCTGGGCAGGAAAGTTCTGCATGCCACACGGTGTGGCCAAAAAAAAGAAAAAAGAAATAGAGTCTATACTGTGGTCTACAAACTTTATGGTAGGGTTGTGAAAAATAAGTTAAAAGCTTGTAAGCAGGCAATCCCACCATATGTGTGTGTGTGTATATATATATATATTTTTTTTTTTTTTTTTTTTTATTGCTACTCCAGCTTTCTTTTGGTTTCTATTTGCATGGAATATCTTTATCCATCCCCTCACTTTCAGTCTGTATGTGTCCCTAGGTTTGAAGTGAGTTTCTTGTAGACAGTGTATGTATGGTTCTTGTTTTTTTTGTTTTTTTTGTTTTTTTTCTTGCAGTATGTGGGCCTCTCACTGTTGTGGCCTCTCCCGTTGCAGAGCACAGGCTCCGGATGTGCAGGCCCAGTGGCCATGGCTCACGGGCCCAGCCGCTCCGCGGCATGTGGGATCTTCCCGGACCGGGGCACGAACCCGCGTCCCCTGCATCAGCAGGCGGACTCTCAACCACTAACCACTGCAGGAAGCCCTGTATATTTATTAATTGTGAATTGCATTTTTAAAATCAGACACCAAAAATTTAAATCTATAAAAATATGAGATATCCATATCCATGAAGTAAACAGTATTTTAATACTGGCTGTTCATGATGGTTCATACAACATTAGCTAATACCTCAAGGCTCAATATGCATTTAGAGTAAGGTTTATCATTAACAGTAGTGGAGGCAAATCCATATTTCATAGGGTATTCTTGATTTTTTGTGAGTTCGAATTTTTAACTCAAAAATTAAAGCTAGGGACATTTAGACTATTTACATTATTCTTCTATTTTAAAGCAATGTGACAACAAACATTTGTGTCTGTTAGAAATACACTAGGCAGCTAGTAAGAGAGATCTAATCATGGTGACCTAAACAACTTTGAATTTTGGGTGAGTTTCTTGTCCAATTTAATTGGGTCATCAGTTTTGCCTCATAAATGTGCTGACAAAGAACTTAATCAGGTGTAGGAGAGGGTCAGTTCTGTCTTTTTCTCGTTCTTTATCTTACATGTGTTCTCTCCGGAGAATTTTTTAAACACCTTGACCACTCTGTGCTGGTTAATTCAGTGATGCCCATGCCGCCTAGACAGCGATCATCTGAAACTGACCCAACAAATGAGAGTGCCACTCTCAACCTTGGCCTTGGGACTTCACACTTTCTCTTGGGGTGATTCATTCACATGGGACCGACAAACAGACCAAGACAGGGTGCCAGGAAAATTTTATTACACGTTATGAGTGGGACATTTTTTCTTATCTTAAAAAAATATATAGACATTCTTCTTATACTTCAGTGAATCATCTCATGTAGCACACTTTGAAGACCACTACTTTATCTAAAAAGTTAACCTTTTTTTTTTCATTTTATTTTAAAATGCACAGAAAAACATACCCAGAGGAACTATACAAAAGTGCTTATGGTCAATTAAAAAATGGGCAGAGGAGGGCTTCCCTGGTGGCGCAGTGGTTGAGAGTCCGCCTGCCGATGCAGGGGATGCAGATTTGTGCCCCGGTCCGGGAAGATCCCACGTGCCGCAGAGCGGCTGGGTCCGTGAGCCATGGCCGCTGAGCCTGCGCATCTGGACCCTGTGCTCTGCAAACGGGAGAGGCCACAGCAGTGAGACACCCGCGTACCGCAAAAAAAAAAAAAAAAAAAAAAAAAAAAAAAAAAAAAAAAAAAAAAATGGGCAGAGGAACTGAATAGACATTTTCTAAAGAAGACATACAAATGGCCAACAGGTACATGAAAGATGCTCAACATCCTTAATCATCAGGGCAATGTAATCAAAATTACAATGAGATATCATCTCACACCTGTTAGAATGGCTGTTGTCAAAAAGACAAGAGACAAATATTGATGAGGCCGTGGGGGAAAGGAAACCCTTGTCCACCGCTAGTGAGGATGTAAATTGGTACAGCCGCTATGGAAGTATAGCGGTTCCTCAAAATATTTAAAATAGAACTACTATATGATCCAGCAATTCCACTTCTGGGTATACATCTGAAGGAAATGAAATCAGGATCTCAAAGACATATCTGACCCTGCACCCCACCCCACTCCATGTTCATTTCAGTCAAGACAAGGAAACACCTAAGTGTCCATCAGTGGATGAATGGATAAAGAAAATATTCTGCCATAAAAAGAAGGAAGTTTTGTCTTTTGTGACAACATGGATGGAACGTGAGGGCCACACATTAGGGGAAATAAGTCAGACAGAGAAAGGCAAGTACTGCATCATCTCCCTTATACATAGGATCTGAAAAAGCTGAACTCATAGAAATAGAGAGTAGAATGGTCATTTCCAGGTCTGGGAGTTGGGGAGCCGTTGGTCAAAAAGTACAAACTTCGGGTGATAGGATGAATAAATTCTGGGGATCTATTACACAGCAGGGTGACTATAATTAACAATACTGTATTATATACTTGAAACTTGTCAAGAGAATAGATCCTAAATGCTACCAACACACATTCACAGAGTCATTATGTGAGGGGAGGGAGATGTTAACTATCCTCATTGTGGTAATCATTTTGCAATACATACATGTATCAAATCATCATGTCATGCACTTTAAACTTACATGTGTTATGTGTCAATAATATCTCAATAACCTGGAAAAATAGAATGTTTATGATGGTTAGATTTGTGAGGTGTGATAAGTGATTTTTTATTCTTCTGTACAATTTTCCCAATTTTATATAGCTAACATGGATTATTCTCATCAGAAAGAAAACCTCTTGTTTTTAAAACTTTGTCCTTTGACTCATTGGGCAAGGAGAGACTCTAGCTGTGCTGAGAGGATTTGAGAGGACAGTGGGCGCTGGGAGGGGCGGGGAGCAGGGCAGAGGATGAGCCCAGGTCTAACGCAGTCACCAGGCAGTCATGGACTGCTTATGCAGACGCTGGTTCCCCACCCAGACCCTGATGCTCCAAATCAGCCTCATTCTCGGTGAGTAACAGGACAGGTGGGGCTGCTCCTGGAACGACACAGCTGTGGTAGGAGGTTGGGGAGACAGGTGGGCAGCTGGGGCTTGCATGGTATCAACATCCTGTTCCTCAAGCTTCTTTGAGAGTTGATGGGGGGAGGAAAGAGGGACTAGGGCCTTTCCGAGATGACTGCAAGTTCCTCAGAACAAGAAAATCACTGTCAAACCTTTACCTCAGAAGGCAGATATTTGCCCAACTTTATTGGGCTGCCGCTGCTGAAATGGTTAGAGCAGTGTCTCACTTTCCAGCTTCCTGTTTGGCAGAAAAACCTCCACAATCTGAGGCCCTTCTCTCCAGCCCCTACCCATCCCCCAGCCTGCTTCCTTCCTCTCCTCCCAGGCTGGGGAGGGCATGTGGGGTGAGGGGCCGGCACAGCTTGCCATTGCCCCATCATTCAGGGACAGCTGAGCTGTGGCACCATTCGCAGAGGTGGGGAGGCAGGGGAAGTGGGACCCCGGCCTCTCATCTGCCGGTGACCTTTATGTGTGGTTACGGTTGTTTCCAGCTCCTCATGGGGGGCGGGGGTAATGCTGCAGGTGCTGCCTTGTGTGTGACTTGTGAGCTGCCCCCCTGCCTTTGCAAAGAAGGGCTGAGCTCTGCAGTCAGACCCACTGGGTCACAAATTCTGGTCCTGCCTCATATTGGCCATAAAATCTTGGACAAACGTATATACCCTAGGACAAGTGTCTTTACCTTTCTGAGCTTCAACTTCCTCACGTGTAAAATGGATAGAATAACACCTAACTTGAGGTGTCATTTGGGAGATTAAATGAAACAGAGCACATGCATCCCTATGTCAGAGCAATGTCTGACCTAGGGACGCAGAGTACTCATGTACCTAATGTGGTACTTCTCTATCTTGATGAAAGATTTGCAAGTAGACACTGTAAAAGACCCAAAAAATTATTGTTTCCTTGTTTTATAATTGACAGTTTTATCATGATCCAACAGTTTATAAAAGAGAAAAGGTTTTCCTCTGGGAATCAAGGGGATTGCAGCAACACAGAGATTGCACACTCTCCTAAACTCCCCATCCACCTCCACCTCCTACACATGGTGAATATTGTGAGAACCTTTAAAAAAAAGTCAGTTTCAGGCCCCCCTGGTGGCGCAGTGGTTGAGGGTCCGCCTGCCGATGCAGGGGACGCGGGTTCATGCCCCGGTCCGGGAGGATCCCACATGCCGCAGAGCAGCTGGGCCCGTGAGCCATGGCCGCTGAGCCTGCGCGTCCGGAGCCTGTGCTCCGCAACGGGAGAGGCCACAACAGTGAGAGGCCCGCGTACCGCAAAGAAAAAGAAAAAAAGTCAGTTTCCCCTTACCAATCAATAAGAGAAATACTACCACCATTGTTGATGAGTGAGCAGAGAGAATGAATAGATGAAGCATAAAGAAAAAATAGATAAGATAAATAAACATGAAAGATAATGGTCTTCACAGGTAATCAAACAAATGCAAATTAAGAAGACTGGATATCATATTTTGCCTATCAAATTAACACAGGTGTTTTTCTTTAATGAGACTACTCTGATGACAATGGAACAGTGTGACAGGCGCTCTCATATATTATGGTCAGCTTTTTAAATAAGTGTAAATCTTCTCTGTAGTCCATCTTGTGTGTCAGAAGCATTTAAACATTTAAAATGTTCATACCTTTTCCTTGGTAATTTCACTTCTGGGATTTACCCCAAAGAAAAAAACCTTCATGCAGAAGAATCTTGTGCACAAAGACATTCCTTTTGGTTTACTTATAATAATGAGGAAATTGGAACCAAACAAGAGGGTACATTACACATGAGCAAGTTACAACACGAAGGTGGTGACAATGATCGCTGTAGGTAGGCAGAGTTGCCTGGGTGAATGAGAAGATGAAAAGGACCAGGTTAGAAGGAAAGACAAGAATAAATATGTGTTGAGCATCTACCATAGGATTCCTACCATACTAGGAATATTACATACATTATCTCATTTCAGCCTCACACACTACATGCTTCCTGTGGGGTTTCCTAATGAGGCAGGAAGGGTCAACACAATGGAAGACCCCCTGCTAAACACCAGGCACTGTGACATATGTCAGGAATCTGGCTTTATACATGAGCCCCATTAAGTAGGTGACACTACCTTCGTTTTGCATTTGAGGAAACTAAGGCTCACAGAGGCTAATTAACTTGCCTGAGGTCTCAGAACTAAGAAGCATCACTAGGCATCTCACAGCTCCAGGACCTTGTTGTGCCTCAGACTGCAGAGAGGTGGACACAGGCTGCACTATCCTCACTGTCCGAACCCTCCCCCCCACCACTCCCACACACAGAACTCTGACCTCTTAATGAAGGGATAGGGGAACCTCTGCTATTTAAAAGAAATCACTCTTCTCTTGCTGCTTCAGACCCTCCCTTCGCACCCCAGCCTCTAGGAAAATTATCCCATTTACATTTCTCAGTAAGGAAACAGCTGCTCCCTTAGTGCCTTCCCCCATCTGAATTCCTTTTCCTTCTGCTACTCAACAGTGCTATCATTTCCTGGTTAGGATCATGGAGTCTACTGAGAGCAATTCAGGGAGATCTGCTGGGGGTTTTCTTGAGATGTAGTTACATCTAGGCTGGCTCCTCCGTGCTCCCAGAGCACTTCTACTCTTCTGCCATTACAGCACTTGTCAACATTCTCAGAGAGCTGTGTAGGTGACAGGGTGGCAAGGGCTACACAGGAAGCTATCTGCCCATCTTCTCTCTGTTTGTGCACTTGTAGTTGCCTAACAACAACTGAGGGCCGGAAGTCCCCCATAGAAGATGTAGCTGTTCCTGCCTTGCCCAAGCAGGCATCAACCATGCCGAATTATAAGCAGGTCGAGAGCAGTCATAACCAGGCTGCATGGAGTCCCACATGACAGGGGAGGGCAGGGAGCTGGATGGGTGCCGGTGGCTCTAGCCACAATGTCCTTTTCATTCCTTAAACAGTGACAAAACAAGAACTCTTTCCTCTAAGTGCATCTTGGATTAAAGCAGATTCCGGCAGTGCTGGGTTCATGATTAACTCATTTTTATTAAGAATTGAAGTTGATTGAACTAGTGAGCTTTTGTCCTTTATTTAAAATAATAATTTTAAAACACTTAAAGGAGATGGTATCATATCATCATATTTAATTTCAGTTCCTTAAAAATTTGCAAGGGAAAAATTTTATGGACGTATATTTGCATGTGTCCTCAAGGCAGTGCACACAGGATGTATTGGTATAGGAGAAATGGAAATGACCTTATTTACACTGCGCTTACCCAGCCTTTCAGTCATTTTTGGATTTGGTCCCTTTTCTGTATGTTCTAATGGGTTCCAGAAGTGCACTAGGAAGAGAATTGGAAATCAGGAACTGGGATCTTGTAAAAATTGTGGCACCAGTTTCTCTCTAGCGATTTTTCTCAGTTTTCTTGTAAATTGTAGCTTTATCTGCCTGTTCATAGTAAAGAATCTTTTCTGTAGCCCAAGAGAAATAGCTTAATAAATTTCTTTAAAAATGAAAGAGAGAGAGAACAAACAAGAAAAAAAAAAAAAAGAAAGAAAACCAGGAGTCAGGAAGCTTGCAGCCACACACAGATCTAAGCTTCACAGCTGTATGGAGCTCTTGCAGCTCTCTTCATTAAATTGTTCGTCTTTGGAAATTCCCTCATTCCTACCTTTTCCGGAACTCTGCCCAGTTGCTTTCTCTTTAATAATTTAATTCCCTGTTCAAAAAACCAAACATTGCTTTGTGATCACAAACTGTCTCCTACTCTAGAGTGTTTTGTCTGAAAGAGAGTAAAATACTTGAATCACTGCCACCAGCACACAAGCATGATCTAGCGTCTCCAATCTTTCAAAACCGTCCCTTGAAAATCTAAATACCCAAAAGAAGAAATTAAAAGCAGGAAATAACCACACATACAAAGGAAGTTAAACAAAAAACTATTTTGCTTAACTTTATACAAATATATTGAAAACTGAGATGCAATGGATCATTTTCTAGAAAAATATAATTTACCAATACTGAGTTCAAAAGAGAAAGAAAATCTAAACAGATAAATTACCTGCTATGGAAACAGACTCTGGTGTTTCTCCCCTACTCTCCCACTACTACCACACTACTTCTGACACTAGATGTATGAGTTCTTTTCCCCAGGCCAAGCAATTTGGTCATTTTCCAGATACCAGCTGGGTGTCCTACAATTTAACTCAATTATAACACTGTCTACCTGCAGCTTATGTCAGATCCCACAGGTTAAGTGTTCAGTCCCTTATTCTCCCCCAACTTCAGACACTAGTTAAAAGTCCAGGTTGTTAGCTGTGCTTCGGACAGACTGGCTATAAATCAGAGGTTCCCGTGACCTTCTTGTCAGGTTTGGTTAATTTGCTAGAGCAGTTCACAGAACAACAGGAGATCAGTTTATAGTAGATCACTGGTTTATTATTTTAAAAATGTAACTCATGAGGTGTGTTAGGGCGAGAGAGAGACATGGACATATATATACAAACAAACGTAAGGTAGATAGCCAGTGGGAAGCAGCCGCATGGCACAGGGAAACCGGCTCGGTTCTTTGTGGCTGTCTGGATGGGTGGGATAGGGAGGGGGGGAGGGAGGGAGACAAAGAGGGAAGAGATATGGGAACATATGTATATGTATAACTGACTCACTCTGTTATAAAGCAGAAACTAACACACCATTGTAAAGCAATTATACCCCAATAAAGATGTTAAAAAAAAAAAAAAAAATGTAACTCAAGAACAGCCAGATGGGCAAGATGCATAGGGCCAGGTATGTAGGAAGGGGGGCAGAGTTTGCATGCCTTCTCCAGGTGCGCCACCCTCTGAGCACCTACTTGTGTCCACCAACCCAGAAGCTCTCCTAACCCCGTCCTTTTGGGTTTTTATGGAGACTTCATTACACAGGCAGAATTGATTAAATCATTGGCCACTGGTGATTAAACTCAGTTGCTAGCCCTTCTCCACTGTCAGGATGACAGAGTGTGGGACTGAAAGTTCCAACCTGCTAACAGGGTTGGTTCCCCTGACAACCAGCTCCCATCCTAAGGAGCTTTCCAAAGTCATCTTATGAACATAAATTTCAGCTGTGGTACAAAGGGGCTTGTTATGAATAACAAAATATACCCATTTCACATTTATTGCTCTGGAGCTATTTTAGGAACTGGGAAAAATACTAAAGATTATAATGCCCCTGGAGAGCTTATGTAGGAAATTGCAAAGGCTTTAGGAGCTCTGTCCCAGGAGTAGTGAACAAAGACCAAATATATATATAATTAATAATAACACATTACCTGATTTTAAAAATAGGTTAAATTGTCTAAGACCTATTCTTTAAAAAGAAACTGGCACAAGTAGTTTCATAGATTACTTATAACCAATGTTTATAGTACAGATGATTTTACCTTCACCACTACAATTTAACAGTGTTAGACATACTGGTTAATACAGTTAGACCTGTGTTAAATATGATTAACAAAGGAAACTTAGGTGACACAAACCAACTTTATTTAACACTTCATGAAGTGGGCATTCTCCATTTCCAAGGGTCCAAAGGACTGTAAAATGGGGTGGATGGCAGGAAGCTTTTATAGGATAAAGAATAAGGAATAAGGAAGAGGAAAATAGAAAATGAATAAGGAATAAGAAAATAAGTACAGAGCCCAGAATTGGCCTAGTGTTTGGGGATTGGCTGACTGGATATTGCAGTTTCTGGTCAAGTGGAACATTTACAAGAACACAAAAGTCATCTAAGTTTGAGTTTGCTGACATGGCAATCCAAACAGGAGTGACTCAGTCTTGGGCCTAGAAATTTATTTCAACAGCCCAGAGAAAGAAATGAGGTATAAAATTTCAAAGAGGAGGGTTCTATTATCATTACTTACAGATGATTTGATTTTTTACTTGAAAAATCCAAAAGGATCCAGAGAAAAATTATTACAAATAATAGGAGAACTCAGGAAAAGAGTTGTATACAAAATTAATACAAAGAAATAAATGAACATGTTACATAGTACTAATAACCAGAAAGACATGACATCAGAAAAATAAAATGTCTATGTATAAACATAACAAGAAATGTGTCAAAGATATGTGACAAAAATATAAAATGCTATTGAAGAACACAAAATAATTTCTGAACAAATAGAAAAATATAGCATATTATCCAATAGGAAAATTAAATTGTAAAGAAATCAGTTATCCTGAAATTAATTTATAAATTAAATGTGATCCTAGTGAAAAAAATTACCAACAAAGTTTTTTTTTTAATCCAGATTGTTTGTATGGAAAATTATGAGGCAAGAACATTCAGAAACATTCTAAAAAATAAGTATAATCGAGGGAATAGGTCTACCAGACATTAAAACACATCATAAAACAGCAGAATATCAGCACATGAATAGACATAAGTCCAGAAAAGACACAATAAATTATTTTGAGACAACTGGCTAGCCATCAGAGAAAGAAAAGGTTGTATTCATACCACATACCTCATACCAAAATAAATTCCACAGGGACCAAAGATTTAAATGCATCTGGAAATTTCCTCTGGAAATAGATAAGTGATAGTCGCACAATATTGTGAATATACTTAAGTCACTGAACTGTACACTTAAAATAGTTAAAATAGTAAATTTTATGTTATGTATATTTTTACCACAATAAAAAATACATCACATAAAAGATTTAAATAAAAAATGAAAAAAATCATGGGATGATTTATTTAATACCCAAGAGTAAGAAAGTTTTAAGTATGACAAAGACAAGGGCAAAATCAAAAACCTCTGTAAGCAGAAAATGTTGATAGATTTAACCTTATGAAAATTAACATTTCCTCATGGCAGAAATGACTACCCATGGTTAGAAAAAATGTCACAAATTAGGAAAAATAGTATAACTTATATATTAAAAGCCAAAAAAAGAGGAAGGTACTTAAATGTTCATCAGTTAGGGGAAAAAAAAAGAGGATCAATAATAATTCAGGAGAATTCTACGTGACTATGCAAAAGGTTAAGTCAGTTCTTTATGTTCTGTTATGAAATAATTACTAACTTACAGACAGCATCAAGGAAGAAAACAAGCACTGTTCAGAGAAGATTACATAGTATGTTATCATTTGTGTAAAAAAGAAGGGGAATTATGTATGTGTTTTCTATGCATATGGATGCATATGGGTAGGATATCTCTGAAAAGGTACAGGGAAAAGGAAAAAAGCATGAGAGTCTTTTCACAGTTTACCATTCTATACCTTTTAAATTTTGAGCCTTGTGATTTTACTGGCTATTCAAAAGCTTAATAAAGTTAAAAAAAAATAAACTGCCCTGACTCACTGTAGACCTAAAGACACAAATATGTTGAAAGGGAAAAAATAGAAAAGATCCACATAAGTCATAATGAAAAGAGAGCTGGGCGTTTCCCTGGTGGTGCAGGGCTTCCCTGGTGGCGCAGTGGTTGAGAATCTGCCTGCTAATGCAGGGGACATGGGTTCGAGCCCTGGTCTGGGAAGATCCCACATGCCGCGGAGCAACTAGGCCCGTGAGCCACAACTACTGAGCCTGTGTGTCTGGAGCCTGTGCTCCACAACAAGAGAGGCCACTGTAGTGAGAGGCCCGCGCACCGCGATGAAGAATGGCCCCCGCTTGCCACAAATAGAGAAAGCCCTCACACAGAAATGAAGATGCAACACAGCAAAAATAAGTTAATTAATTAATTAATTCCATAAAGACAGGAGCCATATCTATAAAAAAAGAAAAAGAAAAGAGAGCTGGGGTGACTATTCTAATATCAGAAAAATAGATTTTAAGTAAAAAAAATGGCATGAGACAAAGTGGGACATTTTATACTGATAGAGGATCAATTCATCAAGAAGATATAATAAGTATGCAATACACATGCCAAACAACAGAGTCTGCAATTTTGAAACAAATATTGACAGAATTGAAGGGGAAAATAGACAGTTCTACAATAATAATTGAAGACTCCAATGCATTATTTTCAATAACAAATAAAACATCTAAACAGGGTTTCCCTGGTGGCGCAGTGGTTAAGAATCCACCTGCCAATGCAGGGGACACGGGTTCGATCCCTGGTCCGGGAAAATCCCACATGCCGCAGAGCAACTAAGCCCGTTTGCCACAACTACTGAAGCACAAGCGCTTAGAGCCCGTGCTCTACAAAGAGAAGCCAGCACAATTAGAAGCCTGCACACTGCAACAGAGAGAAGCCCATGCACAGAAATGAAGACCCAACACGGCCAAAAATAAATAAATAAATAAATAAAATTTATTTAAAAAAAAAAAATCTAAACAGAAAATCAGTAAGTCATAGAGAACTTGGGCAATACTATAAACCAACTAGATCTAAAATACATATACAGAACACTCTACCCAGCAACAGAAGAATGCACATTTTTCTCAATTACACATGGACATTCTCTAAGATAAACCATGTTAGGCCATAAAACAATTCTCCATAAATTATAAAACTTCAGAATTATAGAAACTATCTTCTTGGACCACAATGGAATGAAGGTAGAAATCAGTAACCAAAAGAGAGCTGGAAATTCTGTAATTACATGGATATTAAACAACATACTCTTACACAATCAATGGACCAAAGAAGAAATCACAAAAGAAATTAGAAAATATTTTGTGATGAATGAAATTGAAACAAAACATACAAAAGTGTATAAATGTATTAAAAGTACTGCTCAGAGATTACTTTATGGTTATAAATGCCTACATTAAAAAATAAAAAAGATCTCAAATCAACAACCTAAATTTATACCTTAAGGAACTATAAAAAGAAGAGCAAACTAAACCCAAAACCAGAAGAAGGAAGGAGATATTAAAGATTAGTGCAGAAATAAATGAAATAGAAAGTAGAAAAATAATAGAATCAGTGAAATCAGTGAAACCTCAAGTTAGTTTTTCAAAAAGTTCAACAAAATTGACAAACCTCTACCTAATGTGACTAAGAAAAAAAGTGAGAAGATTGCAGTTAACTAAGGTCAAATATTAAAGCTGAGATATTACGACCTTATAAAAATTACAAAGATTATGAGAATCTCATGAAGAATTTATGCTAACCAATTAAATAATCTATGTGAAAAGGACAAACTCCTAGAAATACATAAATTATCAAAATTGTCTAAAGAAGAAATAGAAAATCTCAACAGACATATAACAAGGAATTGAATTAGTAATCAAAAACTTCCCCAAAAAGACAAGATCAGAACTGGATGGCTTCACTGCTGAATTTTACTAAACATTTAAAGAAAAATTAAACCAATCCGACTTAAACTCTTTCAAAAGATAAAAGAGGGGGGAACACTTCTCAATACATTATTTTTGGTTTTGTTTTTGGCCATGCCACACGGCTTGTGGGTTCTTAGTTCCCCAACCAGGGTTTGAACCCAGGCCCTTGGCAGTGAAAGCCTGGAGTCCCACTGGACTGCCAGGAAATTCCCAATGCATTCTTTTTTTTTTCAGTTTTATTGAGATATAATTGACATACAGCACTGTATAAGTTTAAGGTGTACAACATAGAGACTTGACTTACATATATTGTGAAATGATTACCACAATAAGTTTAGGTAACATCTGTCATCTCATATAGATACAAAAAATGTTTTTTTTCCTTGTGATGAGAACTGTTAGGATCTACTCTCTTAACAACTTTTAAATATACCATAAAGTAGTGTTAACTATAGTTACCCTGTTGTAAATTATATTCTATATGTTGTATTACACTCAACACATTCTATGAAGCCAGCAGTACACTGATACCAAAGCCAGACAAAGATACCACAAAAAATATAGACCAATGAAGATGGATATACATGTAAAATCCACAACAAACTACTAGCAAATAGAATCCAACAGCACATTAAAAGGATTACATACACCATTACAAGTGGGATTAATCCCAGGAATGCAGTGGTGGTTTAACATAAGAAAATCATCCAGTGTAACACATCATACAGATGGATGAAGAAAAAAAAAATACATGATCATCTTAATAGATGCAGAAATAGCATTTGATAAAATTTAACACTCTTTCATGACAAAAACTCTCAGCAAAATAGGAATAGAAGGGAACTTCCCTAACATGACAAAGGGCATTTATGAAAAACCCACAGTGAACATCATATTCAATGGTGAAAGACTGAAAGCTTTCAGTTGAAGATCTTGAACAAGAAAAAGATGCTTGCTTTCACCAGTGCTATTCAACATTGTACAGGAATTCCTAACCAGAGCATTGGGGCAAGAAAAAGAAATGAAAGGCATTCAAATTGGAAAGGAAGAAGTAATACTATATCTATTTGCAGCTGACATGATTCTATATATAGAAAATCCTATAGAATCCACACACACACAAACTACTAGAGCTAATAACTTCAACACTAGGGTAAAAAACCAACACACAAAAATCTGTTTTGTTTCTATACACCAGCAATTAAAACTCTGAAATGGGCCTAAGGAAAACAGTTCCACTTATGACTGGAAAAAAATAGGTAGGGATAAATTTAGTCGAGAAGGTGAAAGACTTGTACACTGAAAACTACAAAATAGAGCTGACATAAATTAAAGAATACCTAAATGGATGAAAGACATCCCATGTTCATGGAATATAAGACAATATTGTTAAGATGGCAATACTCCCCAAATAAATTTACAGATTCAATGTAATGTCTACCAAATTCCAATAACCGTTTTTTTTTTCAGAAGTGGAAAAGATGGTCTTCAAATTCGTATGGAGAACACATGTTTCCCAATTTGAAAACTTGCTACAAAACTACAGTAATCAAAACAGTATGCTACTGACATAAGGATAGATCTATAGACCAGTGGAATAGAATTAAGAGTCCCTAGGGCTTCCATGGTGGCACAGTGGTTGAGAGTCCATCTGCTGATGCAGGGGACACGGGGTCGTACCTCGGTCCGGGAAGATCCCACATGCCGTGAAGCAGCTGGGCCCGTGAGCCATGGCCGCTGACCCTGCGCGTCTGGAGCCTGTGCTCCACACGGGAGAGGCCACAACAGTGAGAAGCCCACGTACCACAAAAAAAAAAAAAAAAAAAAAGAGTCCTTAAATAAACCCAAACATCTATTCCCAATTGATCTTCAGTGAGGATGTCAAGATCATTCAATGAGGGGAAAGAATAGCCTTTTCAACAAATGGTACTGGGATAACTGGATAACTCATGCAAAACAATAAACTTGTACCCCTACTAATATCATATACAAAAATGAACTCAAAATGTGTCAACAACCCATTGAAACTATAAAACTATTAGAAGAAACATTAGGGTAAATCTTCATAACCTCAGATTTGGCAAAGGATTCTTAGATTTGACATCAAATGCATGAACAACAAAAGAAAAATAGATAAAGTGGACTTCATCAAAATTAAATACTTTCGTGCATCAAAATATATTATTAAAAATATGAAAAGACATTCTGCAGAATAGGAGAAAATGTTTGCAAAATCATATGTCTGATAAGGATCTGGTATCCAGAATATATAAAGAACTCTTACAACTCAACAACAAAAAGACAAACAATACAATTTTTTAAAATGGGCAAAGGATTTTTTTTAATATATTGGATCATTTATTTAACTGGTCTAGCTGAGAAAAAAAAAAAGTTTAGATAAGTCCCAAGATTGTTTAAAAATGATTTTTTTTTTCCATTCCGAACAGAATGCATTAAAAAACAATGGGTACATTAAGATATTCATTTACTTGTAAGCAGACACTGCTTTACATAAGGTTTTGTTTGGTTTTTTACCTTTTTTTAACATCTTTATTGGAGTATAATTGCTTTACAATGGTGTGTTAGTTTTTGCTGTATAACAAAATGAATCAGCTCTACGTATACATATATCGCCATATCCCTTCCCTTTTGCGTCTCCCTCCCACCCTCCCTAGCCCACCCCTCTAGGTGGACACAAAACACCGAGCTGATCTCCCTGTGCTAAGTGGCTGCTTCCCACTAGCTATTTTACATTTGGTAGTGTATATATGTCATTGCCACTCTCTCACTTTGTCCCAGTTTACCCTTCTCCCTCCCCATGTCCTCAAGTCATTTCTCTACATCTGCATCTTTATTCCTGTCCTGCCCCGAGGTTCTTCAGAACCATTTTTATTTTCAGTTTCCATATGTATGTGTTAGCATATGGTATTTGTTTTACTCTTTCTGACTTACTTCACTCTGTATGACAGACTCTAGGTCCATCCACCTCACTACAGATAACTCAGTTTCGTTTCTTCTTATGGCTGACTGATATTCCATTGTATATATGTGCCACATCTTCTTTATCCATTCATCTGTCGATGGACACTTAGGTTGCTTTCATGTCCTGGCTATTGTAAATAGAGCTGCAATGAACATTGTGGTACATGACTCTTTTTGAATTATCATTTTCTCAGGGTATATGCCCTGTAGTGGGATTGCTGGGTCATATGGTAGTTCTATGTTTAGTTTTCTAAGGAACCTCAATACTGTTCTCCATAGTGGCTGTATCAATTTACATTCCCACCAAGAGTGCAAGCGGGTTCCCTTTTCTTCACACCCTCTCCAGCATTTATTGTTTGTAGATTTTTTGATGATGGCCATTCTGATTGGTGTGAGGTGATACCTCATTGTAGTTTTGATTTGCATTTCTCTAATGATTAATGATGTTGAGCATCCTTTCATGTGTTTGTTGGCAATCTGTATAGCTTCTCTGGAGAAATGTCTATTTAGGTCTTCTTCCCATTTTTGGATTGGGTTGTTTGTTTTTTTGTTATTGAGCTGCATGAACTGCTTGTAAATTTTGGAGATTAATCCTTTGTCAGTTGCTTCATTTGCAAATATTTTCTCTGATTCTGAGGGTGGTCTTTTCATCTTGTTTATGGTTTTCTTTGCTGTGCAAAAGCTTTGGAACTTCATTAGGTCCCATTTGTTTACTTTTGTTTTTACTTCCATTTCTCTAGGAGGTGGGTCAAGAAGGATCTTGCTGTGATTTATATCATAGAGTGTTCTGCCTATGTTTTCCTCTAAGACTTTTATAGTGTCTGGCCTTACATTTAGGTTTTTAATTCCTTTTGAGTTTATTTTTGTGTGTGGTGTTAGGGAGTATTCTAATTTCATTCTTTTACATGTAGTTATCCAGTTTTCCCAGCACCACTTATTGAAGAGGCTGTCTCTTCTCCATTGTATATTTTTGCCTCCTTTATCAAAGGTAAGGTGACCATATGTGCATGGGTTTATCTCTGGGCTTTCTACCTTGTTCCATTGATCTATATTTCTGTTTTTGTGCCAGTACTATAATGTCTTGATTACTGTAGCTTTGTAGTATAGTCTGAAGTCAGGGAGCCTGATTCCTCCAGCTCCATTTTTCCTTCTCAAGATTGCTTTGGCTATTTGGGGTCTTTTGTTTCCATACAAATTGTGAAATTTTTTGTTCTAGTTCTGTGAAAAATGCCATTGGTAGTTTGATAGGGATTGCATTGAATCTGTAGATTGTTTTGGGTAGTATAGTCATTTTCACAATGTTGACTCTTCCAATCCAAGAACACGGTATATCTCTCCATCTGTTTGTATCATCTTTAATTTCTTTCACCAGTGTCTTATAGTTTTCTGCATACAGGTCTTCTGTCTCCTTAGGTAGGTTTATTCCCAGGTATTTTATTCTTTTTGTTGCAGTGGTAAATGGGAGTGTTTCCTTAATTTCTCTTTCAGATTTTTCATCAATGAATTTGGTAAAGTAGCAGGATACAAAATTAATGCACAGAAATCTCTTGCATTCCTATACACTAATGATGGGCAAAAGATTTGAATAGGTATTTCTCCGAAGAAGATATATAAATGACCAACAAGTGCAAGAAATGATGTTCAACATCACTGACCATTTAGGAAATGCAAATCAAAACCACAGTGAGATACCACTTTACACCTACTAGGATGGCTTTAATAGGAAAATAAGAGGTGCTAGTGAAGATGTGGATAAATAGGACCCCATGTGTGTTGTTGGGACTGCAGAATGGTATAGCTACTGTAGAAAACAGGCATTTCCTCAAAAAATTAAACTTAGAATTACTGTATGACCCAGAAATTCCACTCCTAGCTATATAGCCAAGAGAAAATAAACCATATGTCCACACAGAAACTTGTACACAGATGTTTGTAACAGCATTATTCATAGTATCCAAAAGGTATAAACAGCCCGTGTCCATCAATGAATGCAGGGATAAACAAATTGTGGTATATATGTACAATAGAATATTCAGCCATAAAAAGGGACAAAATACTGATACATACTACAGCTTGGGTGACCCTTGAAAACATCAAGTTAAGTACATGAAGCCAGACACAAAAGGTTACATACTGTATGATTCCTTTTATGTGATATATCCAGAACAGGTAGAAAGTAGATTAGTGGTTACCAGGGGGAGAATGATAACTTACTGGGTACCAGGTGTTTTTCTGGGATGATGAAAATGTTTTAAACCTAGAGAGAGGTAGCAGTTGCACATTGGGAATACACAAAATGCCACTGAATTGTATACTTTACAGTGTTAATCATATGAGAATTTCACCTCAATGAAAAAAAACAAAATGCACCTAAGAGTATGCTGGTACAATTTTTGAAATACAACAACAACAACAACAACAACAACAAAAACTTAAAAAGCTTCCAAAGAGAAAATACTTTGAAATAAAAAATAATCAGACTTCTTATCTGCAATACTGGAAGCTTGATGACAGTGAAAAGACATCTACGGGCTACTTAAAGGAAAGGATAGCAATCCTTGCTATTCAGCCTCAATGCCACTTACTGGTATGGTAAGAAAAGACATTAGCTCTTAAGTAAGGGTTCAGAGAATATATCACTCACAGAGCCTATTTAAGGAAAATCCTCAAAAAAGCTGTCCATCAAACAAGCAGTTAATCATAACAGTAGGGAATAAGCAGAGGTAAGCGGAAAACCATACAACAGTTGTAATTAAACTGCCTGGAATTTGTGATTTAAGTGGTAGGCAGATTCTTGAAATAGAGTTGTATTGGGCTTCCCTGGTGGCGCAGTGGTTGAGAGTCCACCTGCCGATGCAGGAGACACGGGTTCGTGCCCCGGTCCAGGAAGATCCCACATGCCGCAGAGCGGCTGGCCCTGTGAGCCATGGCCGCTGAGCCTGTGCGTCCGGAGCCTGTGCTCCGCAATGGGAGAGGCCTGCATACTGGAAAAAAAAAAAAAAAATAGAGTCGTATTTTCAGAGTAAATGTCTAGAAATAGAACACTTGACTATGTCAGTGAAACCTCCAAGTTGGAAGGATGTTGCAGGGAGAGATGTAAGAATATTATAAGGCTGTGTAGTGAGCAGAGAATGTGGGCTAGTGAATGTTCTGCATTTTCACTCTACTTGGGGTGGTGGTGAGCATTGTGGAATAAAGAGCAGGACAGGCATCATTTGAATCTTTTAATATAATAGTGAAGAAATATACATATTAAAAAGGTGAGTACTAATGGAATGAGAAACACAAAAGAATTTTGGAAGTACTAAGGAGAAAAAGAATAGAATGCAAGGAAGTCTCATCTCACCTCTCAGTAGCGCTGCCCTAGTCATCCAACCCTCCTTCTTTTTTTTTTTTTTTCCCGGTACGTGGGCCTCTCACTGCTGTGGCCTCTCCCGTTGCGGAGCACAGGCTCCGGACGCGCAGGCTCAGCGGCCTGAGAGTGGGATTGAGCACATAGTGAGCTACCTACCAGATTGGCCACCTGGCCACTAACATCTGTATTTACCTATATTATATCCTGTCCTCTAGTCCTTTCAGGTCCATCTGCTGTAGTAAACTCATCTATTGTAGTAATAGTGAATTTGATTTATACATTTCCAAACCATGTTGTTAGGTACATAGTAATCTAAAATGTCTCTGTTTGACCTGCTTAATGTTTTTTATCTCAAATTTTATTTGACTATTGCCACACCTGCAATCATTTTGTTGACATTTTCCACATTTACTGTTTTTCATCTCTTTCTTTTTAATCTTTCTGTTTCATTAGGTAATGTAAATAGCATACATCTGGTTTTACCTAATCTGGGTCTTGGCTTTTTAATAGGGGGATATAATGCATTCAAATGCATTTTAATTTTTTACACGTATGGACGTACATGTAGGACCCAGACATCCTATTTAGTGTTTTTATCATCTTTTTCTTTTTTTTTTTTTTGCCTTTTGTTTAATTAATACAGTTTTCTTTGATCCAAACTTCTCTAGTAGTTAGGAAATTATACGGAGCACAGGCTCCAGATGCGCAGGCTCAGAGGCCATGGCTCACGGGCCCAGGCGCTCTGCAGCATGTGGGATCTTCCCAGACAGGGGCACGAACCCGTGTCCCCTGCATCGGCAGGCGGACTCTCAACCACTGCACCACCAGGGAAGCCCCAACCTTGTACTTTTATCCCACTGATGACTAAACTTACGTTTTTACTTCAGCACTTAAAGATAATCAGTATGTTCTTATTCCTTGAACAAAACAAGAACGTTATCATGTTTTTACACTGTATTCTCAATGTGTCGCATGTTTTATTATATATACAATAATATATGGTGATCATATATACTATCACATATACATATAATTATATAATTATCATATACATCATGATAATTTAGTTATCTAGACTTAACTGAGCATGGAAGGGACTCAACCATCTGGCTGTGGGCTGGGAATCAGAACCTCAGTCCAGGGAGAGTAGGTTCCTTCCCCAGGCCTATAGTTAGAAACCTACACAGATGCATCACATAGGTGAGACAGGTGATATACTTGGATGAGTCTCTAACCCTGAAGCTCAGTTCCTCTTCTGTCCCCTCTCACCCCAGAGCACATCCCCCACCCCAGGATCCAGATTCATTCATCATCTAACACATCAGGCTGGTGCAACGGCAGTCTAGAGTGTGGGACCCCAGGAAACACAGGGAACCCCACAGTGAGCTGGCTGAGCCAGAGCCTCCCCAGGGAGCTGGAGCAGAGAGGGACACTGGGGCCAGCCCCCAGCTCCCGGAAGCTGAGCCTGAGCCTGCCCCTCGGCTACCTCAACAGCCGCCTC
Source organism: Lipotes vexillifer (assembly GCF_000442215.2). NCBI lineage: Eukaryota > Metazoa > Chordata > Mammalia > Artiodactyla > Lipotidae > Lipotes > Lipotes vexillifer. Next base: position 883,248 of record NW_006785665.1, read on the forward strand.
ACCTGTGTGGTCAACAGCACTGCGGATGAGAAGAACGCAGCCTTACACCTGGAGGACATCTGTCCATGGAGGGGTGAGTGCCATCTGCTAGGAAGGTGATGAAAATGGGCCAGCAGAGACCAGGAGAGGGCAAGACTGGGAGGACTTGGGGAAAACGGGGGTACTGCGGGACATTTTAAGGCAGTTTATGTGATGCAAACAAAAAGTCCCCACCTCAGTGAATGGCCATAGTCTCACTGTAGTCTTCAAACCTGCAAGTCCAGAAGTTGGACCAATATATGGAGACTAATGCATCACCCAGAACATAAATGTGGGACTGGCTTGTGTGTACCCCCTTTCCCAGCATCAAGGAGCCTGGGAGGCTGAATTACACATAAGAATCCAAGCAGGGGAGGAGAAGGATTTGAGGAGTAAGGACTGAGGAACTCAGGGCACCCTGCCCCCAGCCCTGGAACGCTCCCGTGCCCCAGACTCTGGCTCCAGCCCTGGATGGGCGGCACTTGCATAGCACGTTCAGGCAGATAGATGCCCGTTTTTTGCTGCATACCAGACTTGCCCATTCAAAGGATGGCTACTACCTCTGAGTACATAAACCACAGTTCAGCCCTCCTCTGAGCAGTGTGAGCACCTGTGGTCACTATACCCAGTTACCACCCTTCCCCCATCAGCCTATAGAGCATCACCTCAGCTACATAAAAGGACTGTACTGGGTAGGTTACGGGGGTGGGAACACTTATGAAAGAACTTCAGACCCTGGTGTCATAAAATACCAAATCCCCTACTATCCTGAGGGCTACAGAGCAGGAACAACTGATGTTAAAAAAGAGGTGTAATTACCAGTTCAGCTGCACCATCCCACCAATGCCTTCCTGACCTCTGCTCACTCAGGTGGGGCTCTCATCTGAACAATCTCTTTCTTCTCCTTTCTTCACTCACTCAGCATTCAACCCTCACACAGAGTGCCTAATAGGTGCTGGTGATGGGGGAAAGGCTCAGTGAAAAATAAGATAAGCTCCTGCCCTCAAGAAACTTACTGCAGTGGGGGCTTCACCACACACTGGCTGTGTGACCCTGGACAACTTACTTAATTTTTGTAGCTTTTCCATAATATGGATAGGGCTGTATCTACTTCATAGGGCTGTTGTGATAATGAAAAGAAATAATCTACATAGAGCTATCAACACAGTACATGACACTTAATATGTCAGTATTTGAAATAGCTCAAAGAAGGGGAGGAGTAAATTTCTAAACATAAAAGAAGATGTTAAATGCTAAAGTCAGAGCAAATACAAAATATATGGTTTGGGTATGAAAGAAAGAAGGAAGGGAAGGAGGGAGAAAGGATGGAAGGAAGAAAAATGTTAAGTAACTGCTGCCCGAGTTGAGAAAGGCATCACAGATAAGGGAACACTTGAGATGGGCCTTGAAGGATGAATAGGAGTTTTCTTGTGGCATAGTGGAAAAGACATCCCAAACAGAGAAAAGGACATACCCTGAGGTCTGGTGACCCCAGAGTTTTTTATCCCTTCCTCCTCTTAGAATGTATTTTTCTTCTGGGAGTCTGAGAAGAGAAAAGAGGCAGGCTGAGGGGATGAGCAACGGCACATGCAGCTAATGGGAGCCTCTGAGGTTCTTGTGCAGAAATGGGACAGAAAGCCTAGTGAAGAAACATTAAAGTAACAGCGGCTAGTGTGTAGAGAGACTAGAAAGGAGGAAACCTGTCAGGGTTGCATCAAGGATGTACACTTGGGATACAGGCTCTGAGCCAGGGTGGCCCCACATCCTCCCAATTGCCTACCCAACAGGCCTGACTGAGGCAGATCTGACACTAGCCTTTGACTTCAGGTTCTCTTCAGAGCAAATGGCTTTGGAGAGGCATCCTTCTCATGGTTCTGACGGTGAGCCTAGTGGCTGGAGTGTGGATCTGGATGAGAAAGAAGATGAAGACTGGGAGAGGCAGGTGCTGGGTAGACCCTGAGGGGAGCCCTGGGATGGGGGTGGATCTGGGAGGAAGGAGTAGATGGAGACCCCAGGGAAGGTGGCAGGGCAATGATCAGATAGAGGCTCACTGACCTCTCTTGTGAATCATTCCTTGTAGAAGCCTGGGGTAGAGCAATGCTGGAGGTGGGAGCTGTATGCATGCCCAGAAAGGAAGGGTGGAGGAAGGCAGGGACAGGACAGGGGTCTGGGACCTGATCCTATGAACCAGAGAGCAATGGCTGCTCTCACCCAAGGGCTGATGAGGGGTCACCTCGAGTTCCATCCATTCTCATTAGCATCTGCTATATACAGGTGGGCCCACTCTCCTGCCAGTGGTGCCAGGCTCAGCAGCTACTCCCCAGGCCCTTCTCACAGTGGAATCTGCTAACCTTCAGACTGGTGTGGCCAACAGCCATGACCCTCCCTATGAAGAGATCAGCTTCCTGAGACACCCTAAGGTGGGTCTGAGGGAATTAAATTAGGGTCAACTGATATGTGCTCAGAGACAGTGAGTCCTGGGAAGTACAGAGTATTCTGTTTCCCATCAAGTTCTGGGTTCAGTCCTTGCTTTGGACAATATGGTTGCTGTGCCTGGGTGCCCACAACATGCTGGGAGCTGAGGGGCAAAGGGGGGAAACCACTGATGGGGAACGTACCCCACTCATACGTCCACAGCCTCATCAGATCCTTGCTACCACCCAAGGAGGAGGGATGGCAAAGCGAAAGAAGCAAAAGTGTAAATGGCCAGGTGTCTGGTAGACCCTGTCATCTATATAAGACCCAAGGAAATAAAAAGTAGGGCACACTAGCAGGGCCTGGATATAGGGCAAACCCAAGAATCTGAGAAGCATCAGGAAAGGCCCGTTTCCTCCTCTCTCCTTCCTGAAGTCTCTCTCCCTCCTACCTGCCTGAGATCCTGCGATTAATACCACCTCTTTGTGTAAAGGCTTTGATACCTCTGCTGATGAGGTGTCCCTGGGAGAGCATCTCATATGGCTATTTGCCCTTAATTGGAAATTGGTGCTATGGTCACAGATGGAATGATTTCACCAGGGAGAAGACCAGGAGACAGGGCTCGCAGGTGGAGGGGAGGACACCTAAGGGACCTCCCAGAAGCAATGGTTCTCAAATGGAGCTCGCATCGGGAGCACCTGAAGGTCTTGGTAAGATAAAGTTTGCTGGGCCCACTCTCGGAGTTTTTGATTCAGTGGGTCTAAGGCAGACCTGAGAACTTGCATTTCTAACAAGTTCCCAAGGGATGTTGATATTCCTGGTCCCACCTGTTGACAACTACTGGGCTTAAATGGTGAGCAGAGGAGAAGCAAGTAGAGCTGCTGTCAGGATGCCCAGGAGTAGCCAGTGGCCAGGTCCTCTCCTCTCTCGTCCTTGACTCCCCTAAAGAGGGGACAATGCTAGATCATTGCTCCACAAAACATCAGGACCCAGTCCAGTCCCAGAAGGTTATAGTGGGGGAAAGTGAGACACAGAGGGAACACTTGGACTTATCAGAGAACCATGGCAAGCACAGGACAGGATAGGGGTGTCCTCATTCCCAGCCTAGTGTTCCATGCACTGTCCCCAACTGCCTCAGTGCCTGCCACACTGTGACTTCCCATGTCAGTCCCTCTCAGTTATGTCCCTATCTAACCTGGGCCTCAGGGGGACTCAGGAAATAGCTCATTGTTACCCAAACCCTAATACCCCTACCAGAGACGCACAGGAGGGGAGCAATATGTGGCTTTGGGATGGAGAAACAGATCAGGCAACATCTGACCCAGACACGCAACATCTGACCCAGATACACAACCTTGTCCTGAAGCCCCTGCCACATCAGTCCCTGCCCTTGGGGAGCTCTCAGTCTGATGGAGAAAATAAATTCCCTACAAGGAGACAGGGAGTTAAGTGCAGAAATGGATGTGAGGCCCAGCTCTGACACAGAGTTTTTTTTAATTGAAGTATAGTTGATTTACAATGTTGTGTTAGTTTCTGTTGTACAGCCAAGTGATTCAGATACAGATAGATATATAGATATAGATGGTATAGATATAGATATATAGATATAGACAGAGACAGTGATAGAGATAGAGATAGAGATAGATTCTTTTTCCGATTCTTTTCCATTATGGTTTATTACAGGATATTGAACATAGTCCCCTGTGCTATACAGTAGGACCCTGTTGTTTATCCATTCTATATATAGTAGTTTGTATCTGTTAATCCCAAATGCCTAATTTATCCCTCCCCCACCCCTTTTCCCTTTGGTAACCATAAATTTGTTTTCTATGTCTGTGAGTCTGTTTCTATTTCATAAAATAAGTTTGTGACACAGACTTCTTGATCAACCCTAGAAAATCACTTTCCTCCCTGTGCCTCAGTTTCTTCTTTCATGAAATGAGGATTACAATAATAGTAACTTACATTTACCTGATGCTTTTCAGTTTTTCAAAGCACTTTTGCAACGAGAGCAGTCAAGGTGATTTACAAATTTGTTCATCAAATATTTATTGAGTGTCTACTGTGTTCCCTGAATTGTTCTGATCTGGGCTACAGAAGTCTACGAAACAAGAAGAGTCCTTGGCCTCACAGAATATACATTCTAGATCGAGGGAGGGGAGAATGATGAATCAATGAGCAAACTATGAAGTGCTAGACGATGATAAGTGTTATGACAAAATAAAGCAGAAAAGAGAGATGCGTGGGTAGGGTGCAATTTTAATTAAGGCTGTCAGGGGAAACCGCACAAAGAAGAGGGACCCTGAAAGAGATGAGGGAGTGAGCAAAGTGGAAGTCTTAGAGTGGGGAGAGAGAGGTAGCGTCCTGGGTAGAAGACAGAGTAGTGCAAAGATTCTGCAGTGTTCAAGAGAGAGGTCTGTGCTGAAGCTATATTTTGGGGAGTTATCAGTTTTGAGAGCCAGAATTACCTAGTTGAGGACAAGAAGCTCATGAAGAGATGTAGCCTGACTGACCCATCTGCCTAATGCTTAGAAATTGACCAAGACCACTCCTAAACTCTGCTTGAATTGTAGAAAGACAGGGAGAAGGCCAGCTGCCATTCACATAGCCCGGAGTGTACTTTGGCCATCCACACTGTCTACGAGAAGATCCAGAGAAGTCCAGAGCCCCAGGGGGACGCCTAGACCACGATGACACCGGAGCATGGAGGGGCCTTGGCAAGATCTGCCCCACCCCACCCTTTTCCCCTGGGTCCCCACAGATCCCTCATTAAGGTGGAGCTGGGGCTAAAGCCTAGGTCTTCCTGACCAATTTCACCGAGACACCGGAGCAGCACGAGCTGCTCTCCTGGGTTCTCCATCAAAATTTTCTCACATCACAGATGGTGGGTGGTGACTCTGCTACTCAAATAACCAAATATGAGAAGCAAACCCTTCAGCCTTCGGCCACACTTCTGACCTGTGAGCCACTTGACCCCATCAGGGAACACTCATGGCCAGGCAGGGCCTGCACAGGGGTGGTTGGGGGAGAGAGATGATTCCTTGGAACGGGGTGGGTCCTGGGGGCCCTGAGAAGGATGGGCCTTGGGTGGAGGACCTTCAGGATTTCACAGCCCACCTCGCTACACGTGAATAGAGGGAAGAATGGCCCTTGACTGTGGAAAACAGAGACCTGCAGATACAAGATTCAGGGCCAGCTGTGTTGAAGAGGAGAGGGGTGGAAAGGGAAGGAAACATTTTTTTGAGCTCTGTCACCTACTAGGCTTAATTCTAAGCACATGAAATATACTATCTACGTTCTCAAAATTCAATTAATTCACAGGCTTTTTTATTTTTATTCAGTAATGCATTCCTG
>NW_006785665.1:889071-911613 GCF_000442215.2 Lipotes vexillifer
ATTCCTGCAGTACAAAAGTCAAAAGGCATGTCTTGTTGAAGATGATAATGCTTCATAATTTTGCTGCTATTAAAATAGGGTCTTGTTCCCAGTGAGCATTCTAACTCGATTAAAATAATACATGCAAAATGTATATTAAGCCACGTTACTAAATTTCTCTACTGTTTGGAACAGTTTTTCATTTGATCCCTTTGAATTTGGGGGTAAATAAAAATATTAACAACAAGTGATTATAATTTTTGCTTTCTTCTTTCCAGTTTTTATGCTTTATTCCTTTCTCTTATCTAATTGAATTGCCTAATACTTCCAAAACCATGTTAAATAATGATGATAAAGAATATCCTTGTATTGTTCCTAACTTTAATGTAAATGCTCCCAGTGTTTCTCCATTAAGCATGATGTTCTTTTTTTGGTTAAGGCATATGGTTGTATCATGTTAAGAAAGTATGGGGCTTCCCTGGTGGCGCAGTGGTTGAGAGTCCGCCTGCCGATGCAGGGGACACGGGTTCGTGCCCCGGTCCGGGAAGATCCCACATGCCGCAGAGCGGCTGGGCCCGTGAGCCATGGCCGCTGAGTCTGCATGTCCGGAGCCTGTGCTCTGCAACGGGAGAGGCCACAACAGTGAGAGGCCCACGTACCGCAAAAAAAAAAAAAAAAAAGAGAGAGTATGTATTTATTCCTATTTTATCGAGAGTTTTACCAAGAGTAAAATGGTCAGTTTTATTGTTTCCTTTTTAACATCTGTGAACATAGCATATGGTTTTCCTTTTTATCTACTAATAATACATTAATAGATGTCTTAATATGGAACTATTCTTCCATTATTAGAATAAATCTCAGTTGGTGTATTATTCTTTAAATGTATTACTGTTTGATAATATTTTTACTTGGGATTTTTGCATCATTATTTATAAATGAAATTCTTCTGTACTTTTATTTATGCTTTACTTCGTCAGTTTGGTATTTGTGTCATGCTTGTCAGAGATCCCTTTTATTTTCATTTCTTGTAATAATTCAATTAAAATTCACTTTATAGTAAAAAAAAAAGATTCCTTTTAAGAAAATAATTCTCATTACTGAATGCTGATTTAATTTTTATTATGTTACTTAAAGATGTATAAACATGAAACTATGTATTAATGTCTGGTGCTTATAGCTTTTATATTATAAACAAAAAAATGTATATAAAGTAAATAAATACAAAGCAACAAAATAATAAAGTAATGATTATTCGAACATATTCAAACATGCAACTTTAACGTAATGTGATGAATGTTTTTGTTTTGCTGAAACTAAACCATTGGTGTTGGTATTAAGAGAAAAAACTGCAGGCTCACATCAGGCTCTGTATCTTATTTAGTTTTTTTAACTTCAATACAAAGAATGCTAGTTCACATACATGTATTGTACCAATACTTGATTAAAGTCTTTATTTACCAGAACCTCATGTTAACCAAAACTCTGCCAGGTGACAATTGATAGATCTGTAGAATTGCTTTATTCACCTGAAAAAAAATTAACATGACAACATTATTAAAGTCTTCATTCAACACATATCTATCTACTTGCCACTGGAATCATAGAACAAGAATGTTCTTCATTGGGTATTTGCACCCGTAGTGGGTATTTACAACATTACTGCTAATGAACTTTTATAAGTTGGTGCCACAAAGATACAATCCCATACCTCAGCTTACAAGTCAGATATGCCCCTGACAGCTATAGGGCAGGAAGTTTTTAATGTGACAAGCCTTTTGGAGAGGTGCTAAGGGACAGAAGGGAGCCAATTTGTCAGATGCCAATTTAGTGAATGTTCAAGTCATCAAAATTATCAAATCTATCCATTTACCAGAAACTTTTTTTAAAACTATGTGTAAAACTTAAAGCAATTCATATTGGATAAAATGGTTTAACAGATTTCAAAGATTTCTGTCATTTTGGTTGACAGGTTTCATTATTTCTTCCTAAGAGCACCTAAAGCAATGTTTCATGTCTCTCTACCCAGCTCCCTGCTGGAGACAGAAAGAGAAGTCAGTTCACAAGATGGCCTGAGAGGGGAGACTGGGAGGCAGAGAGGATGAAGAGACTGACAGGCAGAGGGAGGGGGCATTGTAAATTTTATCAATAATTTTACTTTATTTTATTTTTAAATAAATTTATTTATTTTTTAGCTGTGTTGCTGCGTGCGGGCTTTCTCTAGTTGCGGCAAGCAGGGCTACTCTTCACTGTGGTGCGTGGGCTTCTCATTGCGGTGGCTTCTCTTGTTGCAGAGCACGGGCTCTAGGCATGCGGGCTTCAGTAGTTGTGGCTCGCGGGCTCAGTAGTTGTGGTGCTTAGTTGCTCCGTGGCATGTGGTATCTTCCTGGACCAGGGCTCGAACCCGTGTCCCCTGCATTGGCAGGAGGATTCTTAACCACTGCACTACCTGGGAAGTCCAAATTTTATCAATAATTGACAGAAATAAATATTTTATAAATTTATCAAATTCAGCAAATTGGTTGTTCAATGGACTTCTGTGTAAACTTTCTTTCAGCAAACTGGTTTTAGCTGAATTAACCTTTGGGTGCACGTACGTGAGAGCCTTACAGCTTAATGGGTAAGAAATTAGGCTTTGGGGCCCAGCTGCCCGTGTCAAACCCTCAGTCCACTTACCAGCTGCAAACTCTTGAGCAGGGCCTTGACCTCCCAGTGCTTCCATCTCCTCAGCTGTAAGAGTGCAGTAGCCAGGGTCTTCCTTCACAGAGCTGTCGACAGAGTCACTGAGTTAACACACTCACAGCACTCAGAACGGTGCCGGCATCAAAAGCACAGGTTATTATTGTCACTCTGCCCTGTCCTGCCTGATGGCCGGTCCTCCCACCTGTCTCCTCCACATAAACCATGCACCAGGTGGTCCCCATCAGGACGATGCTCTGTGCCGTTATCTGGTCCCCCTGTGAAGATGCTGTAACACAAAAGCAAACGCAGCCCTGAAAATGCCTTTGCTATAGGTGGGCACCTGTAGGATCCAAATATGCACATAATGAATTACCAGATTATTAACTGTCAGATTATTATTGAAATGAAAGCATGAAATGTAAACATTCTAACAGAGCACCTGCAGGACCCCGAGACTACAAAGCACACCAGTTTGAGAAACACCATTCCAGGAGCAATGGACCCAGATGGGAAAGGCAGCAGACAAAGGGCAGGAGGGGTGAGGGGACGGAAAGCTCATGAAGCACACGATGCCACACCACATGGCCGGCCCAGTCAGAAGGGGTGGAGGGGAAGGAACTGGAATCCCACAGGGGGCTCCTCGTGGAACAGGAAGACCCCACTCAGAGGAGGCTGTTTCTCTGTGGCTTTCACAGGCCTGGGGCAGGCGGAGCAGTCAGGGCTCTCGAGCTCCCATTGCCCAGAGCCCAGGCTCTCTTCCAAGCCTCCCCAGGCAGCTGTGAGGCCAAGCAAAGGATACAAGGCATGACATCTAGTTCTCTAACTCATGTGCTCAGACTCGAGGGTCCTGTCAGAAAGCAAAATCAAAAGGAATCCAGATACACAGGTTTGCTGAGCCAAATAGAAGAACAAACAGAAAGACTCCAATCAAAGATGAAAAAAGCAGGAAAAAAAAAAAAAAAAAAAACCCTAACTTGAGACCTACACAAATATTTGGTCCTCCAAAATAAAGGAAAGAAACAGCAGTTTGCAAAAGATTGATGAAACCAGAGGTGAAAGAAAATATCAGAATATGAAGGGGGTTGGAGGATGGAGCAGCAAATAAAATAATTGAGGAGAAAATTAATTCTTTTGCAGAACTTAAAATACAAAGAACAGAATCAACACTACAGAAAACTCCATCAGTGATGGGAAACACGATGAGAAAATAACATAGAAAACAAGAGGGAAGCGATTAGAGCAAAACGGACTGACAATGGGGACCAAACACGTAGATAACTAGTCCCCCAAAGAAGACACAGAAGGAACAGAGAAATAAAATACTGGGATCAACAGCATGCACTTCCTTCCCCAGAGCCTCCCCTCTTCTTACCAACAGCCCTGACTGGCTCTGCTGTCAAGACGAGATACCTGGATCAGGGATGTAGGTTGGGATATTCCCCTGCTCTCTGGTGGCGGGCATGTGGCCCTATTCTGGCCAATGATAGGTAAGAAAAGTTTCCTGGGAGCTTCTGAGAATGACTTCCACCTGACAAGAGGAAGGAGGGAGAGGAGAAGCTCGTGCCCCTCGCTGCCCACAGGCTCTTGCCTCTGACTGTGGCTGTGTGAAAGTGAGGAGCCTGAAACTGCTGGAGCCATTTCAGAGCAGAGGGAAGGTCAGGAAGATGCAGAGGCTGACCCACAGCTCGTCTCTGGGCTTAGATGTTACCCGGGGAGCAGCATGAGTGACGTCACAGATGTGGGAGAGAGCAGTGTGCGGATGGGTGAAAGGGGATGGTTTTGGAGTTTGTCTGTATTTCCTAAATTACAGAGTGCAAAGGAGAGGCTGCAGATGCAGTTGGACACGTAGAGACTGAAATTAGGTTTTGCACTTCTTGTTCAAGATGTTTATGAACCAAGTAAATGCATGTGTCCTCTCCTTCCCTGGAACCTTAAAACTATAGTAAATGGATTTTGTTTAAGTGTATCGATCACATCAAAGAGAGACAGGGAGGCAACTAATCAGCAGACCAGAGATGCCTGGAATCTCAGAGAGAAAAGGAAGAGGGCTGCCTAGTAAGGCAGAGCCAGACCCTAGACCAATTACATCACAGTCTCTGGGGTCTTGCCCAGGGGACAGGACGTTGTGAATGATCCAGGTGAGCCCAACGTGCAGCCAAGTTTGAGAACCAATGACCTAGAACACACACCTAGGGGCACAGCAGAGGATGGAGCCATCTGCCCAGAGGAACCGCAGGGCCTCTGAACTCAGACGGCCGGGTAGGAAAGAGGGTGGAGTGAGAACAGGGCTGAAACAGGGAGGCTACTGGGCAGTCTGGGCATGAAATAGTCAACTCCCAGCCAGGCATGACCATGCAGGAGCCAGGCATTTCCTTCTCAGATGTCAACAAATAAAGGTTCTTCTAAAACAAAAACAAAACCCCAAAACCCTGAATGCATGCATGGTCTGGAGAGAACTCAGCAGCTTGTGTGGGTACTGGGGCCTCAGGAAAGCCTCCTCATTCTGATATTTAGAGGTTCCCCAGCATAAAAGCCAGCCCCTGCCACCACCCTAAGGTGGAGCCTGATTGCCCACAGAGCTGCCTGGATCCTTTTCAAACAAAAGGGGAAAACCAAGGATCCACCAGACGCGTGACAAAAGCCGGCAGCAGAGGATCAATTCCAACCACTGGCAGGCAGAACAGGAGGCAGGTTGGAGGGGAGGGGGAATCAGTGAGTTAAATCCACCCTAGATTAACAAGAAGTCATTAGGTGATAATTCAGTTTGAAAACTCCCGAAATACCATCAGACACGTTATCTAGAGACACAGAAGTAAACACGGGAAAACTAAAACCAGAAATAATAGAAGTGGTTGCCTCTGGGGAGAGGAATTGGAGCCAGGAGGAGACTGAGACTTTCCAGTACATTTTTTAAAACCATATGCATGTATGACTTGATGACACATATACGTATGCTATAAGTATGTATATTATATATCTGATTATATATATATATAAAAGGAAGAAATCAGATCATAAGGCAGCACTTGTCCAACTTGAATGTGCACACAATTCACTTGGCAATCTTGTTCAATAGCAGGTTCTGACTCAGTAGCTCTGGGGGGCCTGAGAGTCTGCATTTTGTACAAGCTCCTGGGTGATGCTAAAGCTTCAGGTCTGAGGACCACACTCTGAGTAGCAGGGCCATAGATGATGCTAAAAGCCAGGCTGAGTCATCTGAAATTAATTCTGTGGATAACTGGAAATCAGTGAAGCTCTTTGAACAGGGGAGAGGCAGCATCAGAAGATGCTTTAGATGGATTAATCAGGGCAGCATGGCCTATCGGGCATAGGGCCAGAAAGGAGACATTGTAAAATCCAGGCAAGAGATGAGGAGCTAAGTCAGGGCAGTGACGGAGGGCAGAGATGACAGGATAGAGAGACACGGCTGCAGCAGAATCACTTGGCAAAGGACTGGGTGTGAGGGGTGGAGGCAAGAAGGAACCCAGCTGTCCAGTGGAGAGGGTGCTGGGCCTTTAGAGACTCAGGGCAGGAAGGGGAGCCCAGCCTGGGGGCCTGAGTGTGAGGATCCTGCGGGACCAACTATTTTTGGTAATTTTGAGATAATAGAAAAAACGTATATTGGTCCCTGCCCTGAGTTCCCGGCAAAGAGCTCCTAAGACCCTTGCAGTTTCCAAAGTGATAAGAGGACTAGGGCATCTTTTGTTCTAACACTGGGCCTTTGATTCTGGTTTCTGACACAGCATTCCTAAATTTCTGGGAATTTCCTGGCTGATAGCAGAGTCTTTTGTTCTAATGAGGTGACTCTTGGTGGGATCCTTAGCGGGGGCTGGTCACGAGAAAGACCAGGCTAGGATTAGAAGTCCCACTCCCATTTTTCCAGAGAGGGAAGAGAGGCTGGAAATGGAGTTATTAGTCTATCATGCCTACACGGGGAAGCCTTCATGAAAATCCCAATAGTATGGAGTTTGGAAAGCTTCCATGTTGGTGAACACACGGATGTGCTGGGAGAGTGGGGCACCTAGAGAGGGCACGGAAGCTCCACGCCCCTTCCCACATACCTTTCCCTCTGCATATCTTCCCTTTTCATGTTTGTCTGTATCCTTTATAATAAACTGGCAAACAGTAAATAAACTGTTGTCTTGAATCCTGCAGGCTGCTCTAGCAAATTAACTGAAGCCAAGGAGGAGGTTTTGGGAACCTCCGATTTATAACATCATCAGAAGCACGAGTGACAACCTGGACTTATGATTGACATGTTAATGGGGGGTGGGGCAGTCTTGTAGGACTGAGCCCTTAACCTGTAGCATATCTCCGGGTGGACAGTGTCAGAACTGAATTGAATTGTAGGACAACCAGCTGTTGTCACAGACTTGCTTGGTGCTGGGGTGCCCCACACATCTGGTGTCAGAAATGCTGTGATTGCTATAGTAGTGGTAGCAGTGTAAGAGTTAAGGAGGGACAAGGGGTGGCGGCGCGGGGGTGTGGGGGGGAAGGAATGAGTTCTTCCCACACAGTAATGCAGACCAAGAGTTCAGAAGAGGCGGAAATCAGTGAGGAAGTGACCAAAAGGTAGGAACCATCCATCACTCACAAATACCAAAAATTGTCCCTTGTCAGGAGCATGCCCAGGGCCTGCATGTGACATGGGTTCCAGCTGTCAGGGTCACACTGAGGCCATTCAGGCAGCCTCTTTCCTGCACCCCTCACAGCGCTCTGGCTCTATCTCTGTTGCTAAGGGCACATTTGCAAGTCCAGGGCCCAAGTCTGACCGGCCCTTCCAGAGAAAGACCCCAGGACAGACCTAATTCTCAAGGAAGCATGACCTGCCTCTGTGACCTGGGCTCAGAGTTTCCCTTCACAGGCCCTCAAAAGGGTCAGGGTGGCACAGAGCAGCAGGGAAGATGGGGACACCCCTCAGGGTGACTTCTGTCTCTTCACCTCAACACCACACACTTACAGAGCAGAGATAAAATGCTAAATACATGCATGGTCTCAGGATAGTCACTGACGAATCCGTTTTATGGCACTTCAAATTTTTAAGTCTTTTGCTTGTAGGGAGCTTTTTGTTTTTTAATCTGTAATATGATGTGCTGTACGTTAGAATAAAAAAGAAAATAAAAACAGCTGCATGGTTCTCTGTGAGACAGTTGGAAAATACCTGCATTTTGTGAAGCTAAGCAGCCTGAGAGAAACTATTCTGGTGGGTGCAGGGCCCCCAAAGGTGGGAGATGGGAGGTCCTTGCTCAGGTCACTGAGACGGGCCCCTGTGCTGATGAGGTGGGAGCCCAGCCCTGGGCTAAAGGGCTAAGGATGGGAGAAGCCTGACCCCTGGATAAACAGGGCACTGCTTCGTCTGTTCCTGCTGGATCTACACGACAGACATTTCTCCTGGTCTCCAGTCGTCAGGGGCATCCAGGGAGCTAAACCATCATCAACACACCCCACTTGTCTAGCACTTTCCAGTGCAAAAGCACTTTCACCTATGAGAGGCAGATAAGTACCATTGTGATTACCTTCCCATTTTAAAGATTAGTAAACTAAGGCTCCAGAGAGGTTAACTGGTAAACCGCAAGATGTGGAAAGTCAGTACAAGGCAGAGCCTGGCCTAAGACCAGGTCCCTGCCCTTTCAGACCAACGGTCTTTCCGGATCCAAGCCCCTCTCAGTGCAGTGAATCCCCCACGTAAGATGGTTTCAGACCTTGAGAAGCCACATGAGGGGGCAGGAGGCCAGGACTGTCCCAGGGCAGCCTCTCGCCTCCCTCGCATCACCCCAGAGAGGAACTAAGACCTATCGCTACATCTCAGCAGCCTCTGAGATCAAGGTGACCTTTGGTCAACCACAGCCGCCTCCCCCTGCACTCAGCGTGTCACAAACAGGCGTGCACCCCCAGCCGCAACCCAGACCTGCAAAGGCTGCTGGCCTGGGAAGCTGCAGCTGGTCTCCCAGCAGGGCCCGGGGACCTTCACTGTCTGTGAGCTGCAGGCTGGTGGACCTGCCCTTCTTCCTGGGGCAGTGAAGTGTCCTCCTAGGGAGTCTCACGGTCCAGCTTTCACAGGGTCTTTTCACCTTAGTCTTAACCATCCCATCAGTCACGCCAAGTACATTACCTTTTAAAGCTGGAGAAGCACCCCTGGTGGAGGGACTGCCCCCACGCTGAGCTTGTGCCCAGCCCCCATGCATGGCTCTGCCCAACCTCAGTTTGTGGGTGACTGTCTCCCCAGCCACACCAGTCGGCCTCTTTCTGCTGGGCTTCCTTTATCACAAGGGTTCCCTTGTGGTTCTTGGCCGGACAAGTTCTCAGCATCTCTCTTGCAACCAACAGCGCTTGGACAGAGCAAAACATCCAGCACAACCTTCTACCCACCCCAGGGGCTCAGGGTACACCAACCTCCCCACAGGGAAGAGGTAGGTCCCCACTCATTACCCCTGAGAAGGTGCCCACCGACCTTTGAGACCCTCCCATTGGGAGCACAGAACGGAGGGAAAGCCCCAGCAGGAACAGATAACTGGGAAAACCTCCCCACTTTAGGGGTCACTCCCCATCCCTTATGGGCCTAAGAAAGAACCCCCAACAGCCTCCAGCCTGCACACCAGCTCCCACTCCCTGGAGTAAGAGCTTCCCTCCCTCCCACTGCCCGAAGACCCTTCCAGATGCAGCTCAGATGGCCCCCTGGGAGCCTGCCCCATCTGCCCCAGATGAATTAGGTGCTCTGTGCGCTGGGCTCCCACAGCACTTCAGCTAGTTGTTGATTATTTGTGATGTGACCAGGTCACAGGCTCTTGTCCCCCTCTTCTGATGCAGGCCCCAGGCCCCGTGAACAGGGAGGCAAGGAGACCCCACTCTCAGGCTGGTGCCAGTGTGGGGTCGGCACCTGAGAGTGGGTGTCCTGTTGGCTCACCCTGGTCCCAGCCCTCCTGTGAGGACGCTGGGGTGTCACATATGCTCTTGAACACGACAGGCAGCTTTCAGCTAAGCTGCACATGGCAGCCATGGCTGGTTTCCACTCAGCAAATATTTACTGAGCACGCCAGTGCCTCGGCAGAGCCAGGGCTCTCATTTCCCATCCAGTCACCATCTGCTGTGGTCACTGAGCCCCGAGGTAAGCATCACGTGTGTGCCCTCCCTCCGCAGCTAACCCCACAGCCACTCTGCTCCATGTGGGCGCCCCACCTCTTTAGGACCTGGGCAGAGTCCATCACGGGTTGGGTCTAAAGATACAGTCCGTGTTAGCCATCTTGCTTCCGGTGCAGACGCAGCTTATGCATGTTTTCTACTCAAAGTCTGTTATTTGCTCTCAGTAGCAATAAAGAAGAGAGGAAAATAGCAACTTAAATTATGCAGCGATTCCACTCTAGGAGAATCTACTCTCTTCACAAACTGAAAGCTTGGAGTAAGCTTGAGATGGAAACTGTAAATCCATGGGTTCCCTTGGGGCCCCTGGTCCATCTCTCTGCTCCTACCCCCCTTCCCCAGGGGCAGGGCTGTGTCAGGAACTGTTTAACAGCTGGCTCTTCAGGAGGACAAGGTCCTGGTCTCTAGCATTTGCCAATCCCTGTGGTGTGGATACTCCCTCCATGGCTCATTTCAAACCACCACCATGATGACCCTGAGCACAGACTCGGGAAAAGACGCGTAAAACCAGCTCTCACAAGCCAGCTCCAGGTGTTTCCAGCACGACACTGTCTGGGGGGGAATCTAACATTTCAATCTGCATACACATTTTCATGTAGCCTTGCTCGGGAACACAGCCAACTGTCTACCAGGAGGAAAAGGCAGTCTCTTCCAAAGCAGGAGGATAAGTTGCTGAGGGTGGTACGTCGGTCTACAACACAGCATCATCCTAAGGGATTCACAGGAGTGGTTCTAACTGTACTTTATTGCCACCTTAAAACCTAACTCTCCCCTTCGTTAACCAAAGCGAAGGCCTGGATACCCCTCACCCACCCTCCTCCTTCACTACACACCCCCAGCCCAGGCTCAAGTGGGGTGCCCCGCCCACCCCATCTACCTCCCCACTAGACTGTGTATCCTGAGGGCACAGAACGACTTTTTCTCTGGGAGCCCAGCATGCTGGGAGGCGGGACCTTGCAGACAGACAGACAGACTTTGATTCTGTTCCTACTTCTACTACAGACCAGGTAATTGTGGGCAGATCCTCCATGGCCTCATCTGTAAAACGGGATAATAGCAACTTCCTAGCGTTGTCGGGAGAACTGAGTAAATGTGGTGCTAAAAGCACCCAGCGCAGGGCAACCCCAGCAGACACAGGCCACTGCGTCCCTCCTCCCATCCTCCCAGGGGAGGCGACCTGAGCCATAGTCGGACAATGTTGCCACCCTGTGGCTAAGATCAGAATTGCACAGCTGTTCCTGGATTTGAGGGAAACGGCTTAGAGACGGGAAGGGCTGGTGGGGGCTGGTGAGAATCAAGACCAGGGTTTCTGAGAGGACGCCTGGTATCATGGAAAGACACTGGGCACTGGCATGAGGTTCCAGAAACAGTTTGGGGATATTAGCTGCTTGAACTTCAGCAAGTTATTTAACTTCTTAAGCCTCAGTTTCTTCATCTGTAAAATGGACATAATGATTTCTGGGTCATCAGATAAGCACTCAGTAAGTCTTCGTTGCTCTTCTCCTTGCTCTTGACCCTCTTCCTGCCCCCCTTTTCCAGATCCTAATAAATATCACCTTCCTGCCTCTTCAGGTCCCCTTAGTAGTTCCTCCTTGGTCTCATCTTCCCCTAGAGGAAGCATCTCAAAGTCCACAGTCATCCACATATGGACTTAGAGATGTCCCAAAGCTCTAAATTTTTACAATAATTTAATAACAGGGAGACACTTGGTGATATACTCATGTCAACAAAATTATGTCAAGGATGATCTATAGAGTAAAATGTCAAGATATTTATTTGTAATAAAGACTCCCAGTCTGGGGACGGGTGTCAAACCAGGGACCCTAAACACCGCCGTCCCGTTAACAAGTTCTCTCCCCAACAACAAGGGGGTTTGCTGGACAAAGACCCCGTGATGCTCAGGGTGGGGGGTATTTCTCTCATATTTGGGAACTTCCTGACCCAACTGGAAGCACCTGTCTGGTGGGCAGATTGCTGTGAGCGTGATTCCGAGGACACATAGTGACCAGCATTGTTTCAGTGGTGACCAGTGTCCTTGAGGTTATAAACCCTCCCTGATGGGCCAGTGCCACAGTCTTCAGTGCTGGGAAAGCCCAAGATTTAGGACTCCACAAAATTAGGTCTGTATTTTATCTTATTTACTTGTTGCCTGAGTGGCTCTGGGCAAATATCTGAACTTTTCTGAGCCCGTGAGCTGTCACAGCATTGGGGATGTGTTCCTACTTCAGGAGTCTCTGGGTTTAGTAAGTGCGGTCCTGTGCACGTGCCCAGTGAGGCCACAAATGCTCAATAAACACGCTTATTCTCCAGAATCCATTCTCCCGGAGATACTGCCTCTTATGAAGGGTTGGCTTTACCACTAGACCAGGTTTCCAGGAGCACACCCTCATGGGACCACAGTTTCCTAATTTTCTTTTAAAAAGTTAAGACTATCCTTGGGGATAGAAAATAACTGAGGATAGATACTCACTAATTCCTTCACCAACTCATTTCTGGATTTTAAATTCTTCACTCACCAGAAAGAAAAGCCATTAAACCTAAGCAAATGGATAAACAGAGTAACTTTTATTATGTGGCCAGAGGACAGGAACAAACAGATCACAAAACAAGAAATGCAATTGTTTCACACTTGCAGTGGAAAAAATACGGGGCATATTAGACAGCTCAGGCTGCCATTACAAATTACCACAAACTGGGTGGCTTAAACAACAGACTTTTTTTTGTTTTGTTTTGCGTTACGCGGGCCTCTCACTGCTGTGGCCTCTCCCATTGCGTAGCACAGGCTCCGAACAGGCAGGCCCAGTGGCCATGGCTCATGGGCCCAGCCTCTCCGTGGCATGTGGGATCCTCCCACCGGGGCACGAACCCGCGTCCCCTGCACCGGCAGGCAGACTCCCAACCACTGCGCCACCAGGGAAGCCCAACAACGGACATTTTTTTTTTTTCACTCTTGGAGGCTAGAAGTTCAACATAAAAATGCCATCAGGGGGCTCCCCTGGTGGCCCAGTAGTTGAGAGTCTGCCTGATGATGCAGGGGACATGGGTTCATGCCCCGGTCCGGGAAGATCCCACATGCCGCGAAGCGGCTGGGCCCGTGAGCCATGGCCGCTGAGCCTGCGCGTCCGGAGCCTGTGCTCCGCAACGGGAGAGGCCACAACAGTGAGAGGCCCACGTACCGCAAAAAAAAAAAAAAAAAAAAAAAAAAAAATGCCATCAGGGTTAGCTTTGGGTAAGGCTTCTCTTCCTACCTTGTAGATGGCCACCTTCTCACTGTGTCTTCACATGACCTTTTCTCTGTACAAACAGAGAGAGAGAGAGCTCTGGTGTCTCTTCCTCCTCCTAAAAAGACAAGAGTCCTATCAGTTTAGGCTCCGAATCTTTTGAGCTCAGATAACCTTCATTACCTCCCTAAAGGTCCTCTCTCCAAATACAGTCATATAACGGATTAGGGCTTCAACATCTGAATTTGGGGGGAAGACAATTCAGTCCATAACATGGGGTAATCAAGTAAATGTTTGCCCTTAGGGCTGCTGTCTCTGGGGTGGAATTCTGAGCGCGTGGCATCTTCACAAGTGACTCACCAACCAAAATAGCAATCAGAGATAAGACCAGTGTAATAATGAGACAGGCCCTCTCCATCCCATTTGGGGATCCGTTTAGAGAGAGCAGCCCTTGTCCTTGGCACAATCATCATTTGAGATACCTGCTCCATCAAGAAGTGAATGCCGCCTCCCCTACTCACCTTCAGAGGTCATGGACCCCACAAATGATATTGGTATCTGTTGCCAAACTCCTCAAAAATTCCCCACATGGGTGATGGATAACCTCTCCCTTCTAGCAATGACACTCTTGGGGGCCAAACCCGTCCATCTACTTAGATCTGCCTCTGATTCTCATCAAGACCTGGGGTGAGAGCTGGCCTCTATTTCAGTGCTATGTTCACCTTTTCTTTCCCCTGGGGCATCTGCCAGGGGAATGTGGCAGTGAGTGGGTGGGCAGGTCCACTCCCCATTCTCTGTAGGGTTGGCAGATCTGGGGGACTCATTTATCAGAATCTGAGCAACGGGGGAGAGCCCACCACCCCACCTGGGAAAAATATCTACCATTAGTTGCTCTGCCTGGATGTTGCTATATTTTGGGCCTTGAAATCATTTTTTTAAATTATTATTGAAGTATAGCTGATTTACAATTTTGTGTAAGTTTCAGGTATACAGAGTGATACAGTTTTATATATATCAGTATGTATATATATAGAATATATACTATATATAGATATTTCTTTTTCAGATTCTTTTCCCTTATAGGTTATTACAAAATATTGAGTATAGGGCTTCCCTGGTGGCGCAGTGGTTAAGAATCCCCCTGCCAATTCAGGGGACACAGGTTCGAGTGCTGGTCTGGGAAGATCCCACATGCCGCAGAGCAACTAAGCCCGTGCGCCACAACTACTGAGCCTGCGCTCTAGAGCCTGCGAGCCACAACTACTGAAGCCCGCGCACCTAGAGCCCGTGCTCCCCAACAAGAGAAGCCACCGCAATGAGAAGCCCGCGCACGGCAGCAAAGAGTAGCCCCCCGCTCTCCGCAACTGGAGAAAGCCCGCGTGCAACAACGAAGACCCAACGCAGCCAAAAATAAAATAAATTCTAAAAAAATAAAAAATATTGAGTATATTTCCCTGTGCTATACAGTAGATCCCTGTTGGTTATCTATTGTATATATAGTAGTGTGTATATGTTAATCCCAAACTCCTAATTTATCCCTTTCCCTCCCCTTTTCCTCTTTGGTAACCATAAGTTTGTTTTCTATGTCTGTGGGTCTATTTCTGTTTTGTATATAAGTTCATTTGTATCTTTTTTTTTAGATTCCACACATAAGCGATATCATATGATATTTGTCTTTCTCTGTCTGGCTTACTTCACTTAGTATGATTATCTCTAGTTCCATCTATGTTGCTGCAAATGGCTTTATTTCATTCTCTTTTATGAATGAGTAATATTCCACTCATTCATATATATATACATGTGTGTGTGTGTGTGTATATATATATATATATATATATATATATACACACACCCCCCACATCTTCTTTACCCATTTTTCTGTCAATGGACATTTAGGTTGCTTCCACGTCTTGGCTATTGTAAACAGTGTTGCAGTGAACATTGGAGTGCATGTATCTCTTCGGATTATGGTTTTCTCTGGATATATCCCCACGAGTGGGATTGCTGGATCATATGGTAGCTTTATTTTTAGTTTTTAAGGAACCTCCATACTGTTCTCCATAGTGGCTGTATCAATTTACATTCCTACCACAATGTTGGAGGGTTCCCTTTTCTCCACACCCTCTCCAACATTTGTTTGTAGACTTTTTGATGACGGCCATTCTGACCAGTGTGAGGTGATACCTCATTGTAGTTTTGATTTTAATTTCTCTAATAATTAGTGATGTTGAGCATCTTTTCATGTGCCTTTTGGCCATCTGTATGTCTTATTTGGAGATATGTCTATTTAAATCTTCTGCCCATTTTTTGATTAGGTCATACACACACACACACACACACACACACACACACACACACACACATATATTGAGCTGTAGGAGCTATTTGTATATTTTGGAGATTAATCGCTTGTCTGTCACATCACTTGCAAATATTTTCTCCCCTTCTGTAGGCTGTCTTTTTGTTTTGTTTACGGTTTCCTTTGCTGTACAAAAGCTTTTACGTTTAATTAGGTCCCATTTGTTTGTTTTTATTAGGCCTTGAAATAGGTTTGACCCATATCCTAAAGCTGTCCACATCAAAGGCCAAAATCTGCTGTCCTAATAAAATTTATTTTCAGGTGTCTGAATAGGACTTGTATACCTTGACATCTGCTCTATGTGTTTTCCCCTGACCAGGTGCTCCCTGGCAATATTTCAGGCAGTTGACATTTATTGAGTAATTACCATTTGTCAAGCACTGAGACTAAGCACCTGATATGCAATATCTCATTAATCCTCAAACAACTCTATGAGGTAGATATGATCATTATATCCCCTTTACAGATGAGAAAAATGAGGCTGAGAGGAGTAGAATGACTTGTCCAAAATCCAAGGCTGATATATAACGGTCAAAGGATTCAAATCCACATCAGTCTGGCCCCAAGGCAACATTATTGTCCAATACTTTCAGTGCAATCTTGATTGCTTTTATCAACAGACCTTTACAATAACATCTGTGATATAACTATTACCAGATATCCAATAACAAAATAACAGACTCTTTTATGTTATGTTTCCTTTGCCTGATATATCAGTTGTTTCATATTTGAGGGATGGCCAAGTGACATTCCTTTAGTGACTATTATTTTAGCCAGTCTCATTCCCATCTAAAGATGTTTGTGATGAATTTCTGACACATCTATGTACTCAAAGTCTCCTCATGTCCAACAAAGCAGGAAAATAATAAGACTATATGGACTTAGGACTTAAAATCTATACCTGTAGAGAAGAAATGCCCCTCTCAATCTGCAATACCTGAAAAAGTTCTACCACCCCCAGTAGCAACAAGCACACCACATCTAATACTATTCCCAATAAATGGAACTAGAGATCCTTAGAGAAATAGCTGATTCTAGGACTGAAGCAGGAAATATACAAGATGAGCCTAGAGTTCTCACAGTGCCATAATGTAAGGAAATTCTTAAAAAAGAAATGATGGGGGCACATCAAATGGTCACAGGAGCCAGCTAAAGAGCATCCAATGGCCAAACTAGGAATAAGCTGACAAAAAAAAAATTTTAACAGTGATTTTGGGTTATAACCCAAAGTATAAAATAAATGTCAATGAATGTTTGCTGATATAAATAAATGATTTTGTAAATAAATAAATGGAGATGAGACAATCTCCCCTGCAGAAGAATTCCAATAATGTGTGTAGATGCTCCACCCTCAAGGAGTGAAGTATAACCCCCCCTCCTTAAGTGTGGGCTGCACATAATGACCTCCTTCCAATGAGGACAGTATGGGGGGGAGGGGAGAGTAACTTCACAGTGGATGAACCTGACAAACACTCCCTTTGTCCAGGTGATGGAGGTCAAGGTCAACAGTGGTAAGTCATGTGGGTAGTATGTACCCTTGATATGTGATGAAAATGGCACTTTACGTCCATGGTCTTCTTCCCAAAAACCCAAACACCAGTCTAATCATGAGAGAAACATCAGATAAATCTCAATTGAGGGACATTTTACAAAATGCCTGGTCAGTATTCAAAATGGTCATCAACACTTTGCTGTACAGCAGAAACTAACACAACATTATAAAGCAACTATACTCCAATAAAAATTAACTTAAAAAAAATGGTCATCGAAAAAATAGAAGTCTGAGAAACTGTCCCAGCCTACAGCAGCCTAAAGAGACATGACAATTACAAGTAAGGTGGTGTCCTGGGTGGGATCCTGGAACAGAAACGGCACATCAAGGCAAACTAAGGACATCTGAATAAATATGGACTATAAATGTGTCAGTATCAGCTCATTAATTGTAACAAATGTTAATAGTGTAAAATGTTAATAATAGGCGAAGGTATGTGAGGAGTGTACGGAAACTCACTCTACTATCTTCCCAATTTTCTGTAAATCTAAAACTGTTCTAAACACTAAAGTTTATTTTTTAAAAAAGTGCTACCCCTCCTTGAGCTCATATCCCTTCTGGTTATAGCAGCTCATGAAAGATATTCAGGCATGTCCATCACCGTTTCCACAAAGGCCAACAAGACCTATGTGTGAATCTCTTCCCCCACATACACAGGAGCATTTGCTCCCAAATAAACCCTGTTCCCACTGCCGATCCCATGAAAGCGGAACTGAAAACTGGCATCTATCCCCAGGGTTGTTTCACAGGTGTTTATTCCATACTCATTCAGTAGATGTTTACTGAGCCCCTCCTGGGTGCCAGGCACATGCTAGATGCTCATAACTCAAGGTAAACACAACTTCCCTGCTCCCTGTCCACATGGAGTCCACGCCACAGTGGGGAACAGACACTAAACAAGGAAATGCCGAAAGTCACCTCTCAGAATCATGACAGTTACAGAGAAGGGAAAGTACAGGCTGCTGGGAGGGGAGGGGGGCCGTGAAAGGGCAGGGAGGCTTCTCTGAGGAAGAAAAATTAAACTGAAGCCTACAGATTCTGCTTTAAACTAGTTTGCTCTAATGAGTTCTTGGCAACTTGAATGGCACATATGTTGTTTGTGTAGGGTACCAGAGAATCTGGTCTTTATGTTCCTGTAAGCAGAGAAAGATGGGGTTCACCTGTGTAGGTAAATGATAATTGCCTGTGATATTTCTCTACAAAATTAATCTTCTTTATTGTTTTCTTTAACCCCAAATGTAAGCACCAACATCCATTTATGAAAAAAATCTATGGAGACAATAAAATGATCAGTGTTTGCCAGGAGTTAGCAGGGACTGAGGTATGAGTAGGTGGAGCACAAAGGATTTTTAGGGCAGTGAAAATATTTGGTATGATACTGTAATGGTAGACAAATCATTATACACTCGTCTAAACCCATAGAATGGACAACACCAAGAGTGAACCCAATGTAAACTATGGAATTTGGGTGATTGTGATGTGTCCACATAGGTTCATTAGTTGTAACAAATGTCCACGCTGGTGTGGGATGTTGTAATGGGGGAGGCTATGCATGTGGTGGGGGCAGAGGGTATATGGGAAACCTCTGTACCTTCCATTTGATTTTGCCATGAACCTTAACTGCTCTTTAAAAAAAAAAGTAGGGACTTCCCTGGTGGTGCAGTGGTTAAGAACCCGCCTGCCAATGCAGGTTAGATCCATGGTCCTGGAAGAGCCCACATGTCGTGGAACTAAACCCGTGCGCCACAACAACTGAGCCTGCGCTGTAAAGCCTGCAAGCCACAACTACTGAAGCCCGCGCACCTAGAGCCTGTGCTCCGCAACAGGAGAAGCCACCGCAATGAGAAGCCCACGCACCGCAATGAAGAGTAGCCACTCGCAGCAACTAGAGAAAGACCGCACACAGCAACAAAGACCCAAAGCAACCAAAAATAAATAAATTAAATAAATTTTTTAAAGTATTTTTTTACAAAACGCGACTGAGCACTATAAAAGATTCAAATAGCATAGAAATGTACACTGCATAAAATGAAAAAAGCAAACCCTGATCAATTCCTTATCTTTGAATAAGCCACAATTATAGTCTAGATTGTTCCTGTGCATGTATCTATCTACATGTGTGTATCTACCTATACGTTTTTGCAGAAAAGAGATCATAGAATGCATAGTTTTGTAAATTTTTCCTTTGACAAGCCTATCTTGGACATCTTCACTTGGTGGTACAACTAGGTTTACTCATTTGTCCCAACAATGACATTCTTTCCTTCTTTAAACAATTCCCTATTGATGGTCATTTGGATTGTTTCTTATTACCAAAAAAAAAAAAATGCTACACGGAACTTATTTGTGTATTTATTACTGTGATCTTTCTTAAATTTTTCTAAAGGGTAAATTGCTGGAGCAAAGAGTATAGACATCATATATTTTATTAAATATTGTCAAGTTTTTCTCAATTTTGCATCAAATTAAAACTCAACAGCATATGAGAGTGCCAGTTTCCCTAAATCCTAATCAACCTTCAGTAATCAGTAATCAACCTTGTTAATTTTTTAATTTTACCAATCTCTGTGAAAATAGCACATTGTTTTGATTTTCATGCCTTAAATATTAGCAAGTTTTAAAATTCTAGTATCTGTTAAATGGCCAGTTGTATTTATTCTTCTGACTCTCCATATTCTCTCCACACTTTTCTATTGGATTGTTAGTCTATTTCATATTTATTTATAAGAGTTCCTGGTATACTGTGGAAAATACCTATCTGTCTACTCTATGTGTAGGGAATACATTTCTCCAATGAGGCCTTTGTCTTTGTTTATTCCCTCTCCCACTCCCCCATCAGGGACTTTGAATGGCTAGAAGCCATCTTTGATTTAAGGCAGGGATAAGGTTTTGTGGGAAAGACAGCCATCAAGTAGGAGAGTGTCTCAGTCTTAAGCACCTGCAGCTCCTGAGGTCACTGGTGGAAACTGTAGTGTCTGTGGTGCTCAGCTGTGTGCGGAAAATATTGGGAGGAAAACCATGATTGTGATGAAATGTGACATTCTGCAGTGAGCGGGGTGAGGGAGTCTATGCAGGTGAGTCAGTGGGTTTGTTGGCAGATAGGGAGAGTGACATGTCACAGCTTCAGGAAGAAGTGTTCCAGGCAGCCCAGCCTGGAAAATGCAGTGCTGACCACACAGCTTCTGGGAGCCTCGGATTACTGTGCAGCTCAGGGCCACGTCAGGCCTTTCCCAAATGCAGGTCCTCCCTGAATGCAGACCACCCATCCACGGCAGTCCCAGACCTACCAGACTACAGCCCTAAGGGCTGGGGATGGTCTGTACAGGAGGAAACTCTAGCAGAGAGAAGACACGTCTTTATAAAGAACGGGGAGATTGTCCCAAAGGCTGGGACAGGTTCACTGAGAGGCTGAGAGGCATGGAGGAGACCATGGTCCCAACTGACCCCAGAATCAGAAGAAAGTGTGGCAAGTCCTTCTGGAGCCCCAAGGTCATCATGGAGGACAGGTACCACACCGAGGTGGCAAGAGTCCTGTTTGGCATTTTTTGCTTCAAACAAAAAATGAAAATGAGGCCTATTGCATCTGTTCTCCAAGGAACACCCCACCTTCAGTTCAGCTCCTGCAATGACAGACCCACCTTTACATCCTGAAGATCTCCAGGGGGTCCAGCTCCAATTGTGGCTCTGGGCTTTTTAATTTCTGGAAGGCAATTCTTCCAGGGTATCTTTAAGAAATTTGAAAAAAGTTGTTGCCACAGGAGTTTCAATGATGCTAATCAATTTTCTGGCTATCTCCTTCAGGCACTGTCTGGTGGCATCATGCCTAAGAAAGGGGCCTCAGCTCTAATGACTTGGAAGTTCTCAGCAGCCTGTGGGAACGGTTAACGTGAAATCTGTGTGACGTTGAAGGCCTCCATCTAGCAGACTACAGAGTCCCCTAAATCCAAACCAGTCAGCTGGGTATGTTCCAGAAGGTTAGATGTGTTCCATGGCCATGTGTGCAGTATATAATTATGCCTTCCAGGAGATTTCTTTCAAATGTAACTTCGCAAATATATAGAGATGGTGTGGATTGGTACTCACACCTATGCACACTTGTAATATTTCAACATTCAGAAGAACAAGATGAAGAAACTTTGAAATGAAAACAGTCTATGAAGCCCATTTTTAGGAGCCACTTTAAAGATCCTTATAGCAGTTTCATGAGGTCTGTCCTTATTAATATCGTCATTGGGGTCATGAGAAATCGGAGGTACTGAGAGGTTGGGTAACTTACCCAGCATCACACAGTGGGGGAGGGGAAAGCCAGGATTTCAACCCCAGCAGGTGCCCAGCTGTGAGTGCTCAAAATGAGAACCAGGTGGGAAGTGCCCTACAGGTACCAAAGCACTGCCCATTGTTCACCTCAGGCTGTCTCCAAACTGACCTGAGAGGCAGAGGATTCCCCACTCTACAGAGAAGAAAACCAGGGCAGAGAGGTGAGGAAGTGAAGATGGAAAGGGTGCCTGATACGAAATTGTGGCAGCTGGGTTTGATATTGACATGCGGTCTTCTCTCAGTCCTTCAAAGCAGTCTTACTTCCAGGGAAATGCTCCAGAGCTGGGCATTTCCCCATGAATGAACCCCAGCCCCAGGAAAGCCCCTGTGTCCCATCCCCAGGCAATCTGCCTTCACCTCTCAGAGTCTGTCTCAAGGGGTGAGGCAGAAGTTCCCCCACTCTCCTCTTTGAAGCTGTTTCACCTCAGAAGTTTCTCATTTGGATCAAGAACTCAGATCTGAAACATAGGCTCCTCAAGGGTCCCCCCTTCTCAATGGTAACCCGCCCCACTGTTAGCCCAAAATAATTCTCACCCAGCCCAATCTGAGACGTGGACCTCCAGGTTCCCCGACCCTGATTCCTAGCCTAGGCCTCTCCCACATCGGGACCTTGCCCCTGATTTCTCACCCAGATCACGGATCTCTCACACAAAATAAGCTCATTTTGCCCAGGATTTAGTTCCTAATAGCTGAATCCTGGTTTACTCTTGTGCTGCCGCCCCAGCTATCAACCTGCCACCCCTTCCCCGTTTCTCTGGTTCGACCCTTGTGCTCAATCTGAGAGTGAAAGGAAAAGACTCACGGACCTCGCAGCACCACCTGCAAGCAGCACCGAAGCCTCCCTCAAAGCGTCCTCCCGCCCTCCCGACTGGCCGCGCAGCGCCTGGGCACTAGTGCCACCTGGCGGCTGAAGATCAAACTGCCGCTAGTGATTTCCCGAAAGGAGGCCTTCCAACAGCACATCAACGTTCTACAAACAAAACAAAAAAACGTGATGAGCGCCTATTGTGTGCAGTACCCTGAATACAAAGACAGGAAGCAAAGTCATTGTCCTAGATGAGCCGGTAGTCTAGCAGGGAGGTATAAGCAGAAATCATTTCAGCGCAGGTTGTATGTGCTACAGAACATTTTCTTTCATCTAGGAGAACATAGCAAGCAACAGGTGAAAACTGAAATAAAGCAGGAAGGCCTCTTGGAGGAGGCATGCAGGATGACCCGCAAGGGGCAGGTGGAGCACACACAGACACCGGGAGAGGAAGGGGCTGCAGGAATGGGAAGAGATGTAGCTTGTGGGCGGG
>NW_006785665.1:912131-936012 GCF_000442215.2 Lipotes vexillifer
GGGGCGGGGGGGGCGGCCTGTGGCCCAGGTCTCTGTTCCTGATGGAAGCCAAAGCAGATGTAAACTGGAGGAGACTGGTCCAACGTGCTGTGTGTGGGATGCAGGCTCCTGAGTCTGCATGTGAGTGCTTTAGGCATGTGAGAAATGGCAAAAGCAATGGCCTTACGGTTAATTTAAAAAGAAAAAAAATGAGCTTCTCATGCATCAAAATTTACCAGGAGCATGACAGTCTGAGGGGGAAAGGACAAAAGGGGAGTAAGTGAGCCTATTGCCTGCCTAGATTTTCCCCAGATCCCTCCTCACTCGTAAGGTTCAGGTAAGGCTGGGGGTCTCAGCATTGGGGAGAGAAGCAAACGGTACCCGGTGGGGGAGAAATGACTCCCTCCACGGGCCCTTCCAGCCATACAACTCAGCGTGCAGAGGGCTGATGTGAATGCGGGGGATGGTGGGTCGCGTGGCCAGGCCCTAAGAGGAGGGACTTTCACGGCAGGAGTCAAGGCAAAGGGTAATGAGCAAAACCAGCAGCACTGAGTTCCCGGTAAACCCACGACTCAGATCAAGACTCTACCAGCCAAGAGGAGGGGTGTGGACAAGCCCCTCATGCAGGGCAGCAGAGCCGGGCCAAGCAGACTGGGGCTGAGGCCAGGAGAGCAGGGCCAGCGGGATCCAGGGAATGTGGACAGAGCCCAGTGTCACAGCCACATCCACGGGACGAAAACACAGGAGAGCAGCAAGACTGATACCTTCCACCAAGAAGACTTTGGCTCCAGTCCGGCTGCAGGCAGTGTCTGTGGCCTCCATGGGAAAGGGAGCCCTGAGGCCGGGACAGCCTTTTCCACTTGTGTCCTCAGGCCTCCCACAGGCCCTTCAGGTAGCGGGTGCCGAATAAATGCTTCCTGGATGTGAGGATGATGCAGCTTCCGCCTGAAACCACCAAAGAATTCCTGCACCAGGTATCACTGAAGATAAAGGCCCCTTGGCCTCTGAGCTAGCCTTTCCCCCGAAGGAATTCCTGACTCCAGTCTGTGTTCAGAGGCGCCTGCCTGCTTTGATCTCTGCTGCTCGGCCTGCCAACCACCCAGTTCCCAGAGGTCCTAACAGCCAGGCTGCCTCGCCCCACTTCTCCTGACCTAACCCCTTGAGCACCAGCTTCACCCCTGCCCCAGCACGGCCCAGACCCAGGAGCAGTGCAGGCTCAGGACTGGGGACAGCGACTGCGGGCTAAGAGCCTGGTGTTTCCCTCAAACCTGAGCACAGGACTTCATCCACGGATTCAGTGAGCACTGGTTGCCTGTCGCCCAGGTCTCCTAGAAAGCCAGAAGCAGAACTGAACACTCTGGTTTTCCTGTACACCATCCCAACGGGTATTGGGGGTTCATCCTCCTCCTGGGAGAGTCTGCACCCACCCTCAACGTCCCATGAGGTCCTTAGCTCTATCCCTGGGGCAGAGGGCTGGCTTATAAAAGTCCCATGTCCCCCAAGTCGCTGGTGCTGGGCTGCCTGCACTCCCAGAAAACTCTAGTAAATTGCTGGCACCTAACTCTTACTGCCTGTCCCCTCACTGTCAAGGCTGCTCTCACCCCTTGCCCTGTAAGAAGGGAGCAGGGTCCTTCCTCTGGAGCACAGCCCCAATCTGTGTGTCCAGCAAATCACTGAGGCCCAGCCACTGATTTCCATGTGATGATGAGAGAGCCAGGGTCACTTTCTCTTCTCTTCTTGCCAACTTCTCTTGGTAAGTTTCCCTGATAAAACCTGTCCCTTAACCTATACAAATTTTCAGGAATTCTTCCTGAGATCTAGTATATCATGGTGGTAGTCACAAAAGACTCACCTTGCAAAATGGCACAAGACACTGGAAACTGTGCAGTGGGGACACAAAGGTAATTTTTAAAGCGGGAATGAAATGAAAGAGAGGGGGGATTAAAAGCTGTTCCTGCAGATGCCTGCTCTGCCCACCACTGCCCTTCTCCAAGCCAGGCAGCTTCCCTGCTTCCCCACCTCCCTGCCTCCTACCCCACACGTTCATCTGGACTCTCCTTTCCAGGTTTCATTCTCTTGCCTCAACTTCCTTGAGAAACTGTCAGAAAGTCTGGGTAGTCACCGTCCTCAGAAATACAGATTAAATCTTCCCATATCCTTGTGTAAAGATCCACCTACTGAAATGTGAAGCAGCCTTGCCTTGTCAGTGAAGGGTCTTAGTGAAGAATGATGGGTGGGAGACAGAGGGGTGGGCTCTGCCTGTCTTATTCTTGAAGAAAATCCTAAGAACCCTCACAGGAGTGGGGAGCTGTGTGAACAGCAGACGATAATATGCTGAGACTGCTCTGTCCCTGGTGGCCTGGAGGACAGAATCTGGATTCCAGGTGGTGGTAAAAAGTGGTAGTAGCAGGATAGGAAGCAGATCAATACTGGGGTTGGAAGTGTGGAGAATCCTGCTTAGAAATGGAGCTGGGCCTGTGTCATAGAGGGAGGGTAAGAATGAAACAGTATTAAATGCCTACTATGTGCAGGGCACTGTGACAGGAGCTTATATACGTTCTCCCTCATAATCCCTATAACTTAACTACCTGGTCAGCAGAAATGTATGCACCTGGCTCCAGGTGACACAAGAAAAAGGCTCCTGGACCCTAGAGAATATCATACTAAGTGAAATAAGACAGAGAATGACAAATATTATATAATACCACTTCTATCTAGAATCTTAAAAAACAATACAAATGAATCTCTACACAAAACAGAAACAGACTTGCAGACATAGAAAACAGACTTATGATTACCAAAAGGGAAAGGGATATAAACTACTACACATAAAATAGACAAGCAGCAAGGATTTACTGTACAACACAGGGAACTATATTCAATATCTTGTAATAATCTATAATGGAATATAATCTTTAAAAAAATAACGGAATCACTTTGCTGTACACCTGAAACAAATACAATATTGTAAAGCAAGTATATTTCAATTTTCAAAAAATGAACAACAAAATAAAAGAAGACAAGAAGAGGGTAAAGTAGAAAGAAAGAAAAAAAAAGATCCCATAACGTTGGGTGAAAGAAACCAAAGAGGAGAGAACACAAACTCTGTGCCTTCACTTGTGTGAACCCCCAAAACAGGCAGCATAAACCACCATGTTCATGGATGTCTACTGAGGTGGTCAAACTATGGAGAAAAGCAAGTGCTTATCTCTGGGGAGGGGGACCTTCTGATTTTTAAGGGACACACAGACTCCTGGGGCACTCGGGTGTTCCATCTTGTGACCTTAGGTGCTTACATTGAGTACTTCTTTATAATAATTCATTAAGCTATACATTTATTGCTATGTACTTTGTGTGTGTTATTTTTCACAATCAAAAAGTCTTTAACAAAAGAACATTGTGGAAGGCTTCCCTGGTGGCACAGTGGTTGAGAGTCTGCCTGCAGATGCAGGGGACGTGGGTTCGTGCCCCGGTCCGGGAGGATCCCCACATGACGCGGAGCAGCTGGGCCCGTGAGCCATGGCCACTGAGCCTGCGCGTCCGGAGCCTGTGCTCTGTAACGGGAGAGGCCACAACAGTGACAGGCCCGCATACCGCAAAAAAAAAAAAAAGAATATTGTGTTTAACTGTTGGGCGTTAATTGTTTCTATTATTTGGGGGGGTTTGTTAGGATTCATCACAGATGTGGGTAATGAGACAGATGGTATGAACATTTTACAGCTCCTGATGCATATTGCAGACCCTATGTGATCACACGGTTTAATTTGCATTTCTATGACTACTAGTAAGTTACAACATGTTCTCAAATGTTTCTTAGTTGGCTGTATTTTTTATTTTGTGAATGACTTATACATATCTTTGAATATTACCCTTTGGGGAAATCCAGTCATGTTTGGGATGCTGAATACTTGGCATTTTGAGGGCAGAGAGGTGTCCATGGAGAGAAAGATACTAAAGATACCAAAGGGGCGGGGGGAAGCAGAGGGAGCAGCTGGTGTCCCTTCCCCAGGCTGCAGACGCAGAGCTGTGAGAATCCTTTCTGTTTGTCTCCACGCATCCTGTGTCCCCTGAAGCAGCTCATGGGACAGGCCCTGGGGATGCAGTGAGCAGACTTCATATCTGCCTGAGAGGAGCAGGTCCAGAGGGGCAGCAGACAAAACAAAACAAGGCAACTGAGACACAGGGCTGGATGGGACACACACAGTGATGGAGGGTAGACAATACACACTGGCAGGGTGGGGAAAGTGGTGTTTGAGGGGGAAGGAGTTTGAAGAGGGGGTGGTGGGAGCGTAGGGGAAGCTGAAAGAACTGTGAGCAAATAGAGAACTGTGTGGAATGGGTGAAACGTCTGGCACGTTTGAGACTAGTCTGGAGAGACTGGAAGAGACCACGAAGGCCCTGGAGGCCATGCTCAGAGTTAAGCTTTATCTTGTAAGCTGGCATTTCCCAAAACATGTGATGATTCAGACACTAATTTAGCAGAGGCTCAGGAGGGCTTTGGTTGAAAAAATAAGAAGGAACGTGGAATCCCATGGTCACATATGTGATGCAGTGAGTGCAGGAGCCAAGCTATGCTCTGTTCTCCTCACAAGCCCTCACCTTCCTCTCCATCTCCCCACCTATGGTAGCTCATCAGCAGTGTCCTCCTTTCAACGAAACCCCATTTTATTGTCAGTAGCACAACCACATCTCTGCACTAACCATGAGCTATTTGAGGTAGACCTGTCTGCCCCCAGCCCAGACCCTCTTCAATGGCATACTCGTTCCTTCCACAAATATTAATGAGCTCCTACTATGTGCCAGTCACTGCTCCAGGTGCTTAGGATACATCCATGAATGAATCCAGCAAATCCCTCTACCCTCATCATTCCATTAGAAGAAGAAAGACACTACACAACAGTCATGATAAATAAGGAAGTGGTATAGTGTGTTAGACGCTGATAAGGGCTCTGGGAAAAGCAGGGTAGGGAGGATCCAGACCTGGGAGAGTGGTTTTAATTTTACATCAGAAGGTCAGAACAGGCTTCATCCAAGGAAAGACTTTTGAGAAAAGACTGGGAGGAGGTGACGGAGTTGACATCTTAAGGAATAGCTTCCTTGGTGGAGGTGACAACCCTTGTAATGGCCCTCAGGGCGCACCGTGCCTGGTGTGTTCCAGGAACAGGAGGCCAGCGTGGCTGGAGCAGATGTGAGTGCAGGCAAGAGGGGAAGGAGATTCTGAGATCAGACAGGTAACGAGGAGCCAGATCAGATCCATCTTGACCTGGAATCTCGGGATGCCCATGCCAGAAGGGGCCTCAAAGACTGCATGATAACCCACCACTTGCTGGTCAGGTGAGAAAATGAGGTGGACAGGGTCGATGGGCACTGGAATAGAACTTGGTTCCTGTACAGCTTCTCAAAGCCAGGTCTTGCTAGTGAGGACCTTGCCTGAGTCCTGTGCAGGGCTGTGCTCTCCACTCTGTCCACGTGTCCAGGAGAGACCACCCCGGTGGCCACAGCAGCAGGGCAGGGAGACTGGGTGGCTGCCGCTGCAGCACTGTCCACCAGGGGGCGCTGGCCCAGCGCGCAGCTTCTCCTTTCATCCCCGGAAACTCCCTGATCTCGGCTCCGCAGGGCTGTCGCCACCTGGCTCCGTCCCCAACTCCAGCCCACGCAGCGGCTCCTTCCCACCCAGGCTTGCCCGCTTTGTCTCAACCAACCTCCCTGCCTCTCCTCCCCCTCCCCTCCCCCCTCTTCCCAAGCTACCGGCTGGGACAGCCCAGCCCCAAGAAGAGCTCTGAGAAGGGGACCCCGCCTGGGTTTTGAGGGGCGGAGGAGTGGGAGATGGGGAGGGGTGGCTGAGGGCGGGGCGGGGCGGGGCGGGGTGGAATGTGCACAGTCACCAGTGCTGTCTGCCCTGCTCCCCGGGGGCTGGCTCTTGGTCTGTCCCTGTTGTGTTTGCTGCTGAGGGGTCCCCAGGGGCTCATTTGGAGCCCGGGAACAGGGCAACCGGGGAGTAAGGGCAGAGGCGAGATTCGGAGAGGAGAGCGGGGGCCTCTGGCCGCCAGAGCCCCTGGGAAAGGAAGCCGCTCCCCACCAGCCCCACTCGCAGGGCTTATCACCTTCCACAGCCTCGGAGAGGCGGAGACCGAGGCACCAGAGAAAGACTTCCAGGCACCCTCCTTCCCTGACCCCGGTTCCCGGATGTGTCACGACGAGGCCGGGGTGGACTGTGCCCGCACAGCGCTCTGCTCTAGGCCACCCTGGGTCCTGCAGGGCTGCGGCGGGCGGTGCTGCCGCGGCCCCTTATCAACGCCCTGTGCCCAGGCCACACCCGCCTGGCACACACACCCAGCGGGGAGAGGAGAAACGTCCAGAGAGCCCCTAGCCCACCGCTCCACAGGCCGGGGACGGGAGGGAAAGCCAGGACGGCTGATGCAGGTGGCGGTCGGCGCCGAGTCTCTCTGCCCCAGTCCCCAGCGTCTCCTTCGTCCTCTGGCCCCACCCTGACCTCGCTCTCTGGGCCTCTGAGGCCTAAACCCCCAAACCTGAAGAGCAGAGGTCAGCGGGAGTCCCCAGCTGACCAGGGAAACAGGCTCCTCCCCTGAACCTTGGTCTTGCTCAGCAGCTGGCCCCAGGCCAAGAGCAAGGCTTCCCCTCTCCAGAGGAAGACTTCCTGCTGGCCAGAGGCCGGGGAAATCCCAGAAGCCGAGCTTCCCCTGCCCTCCAGGGACTCACACCCGGCCAGGCCAGGGCAGGGAGCTGCTGGGCCCGCCCACAGCAGAGCGGGGGCGGGGGCGGGGGCGGGGGGAGGGGCTGAGGGCACGGTGGGGAGGGGCTGGGGCGGGACCGGCTGAGAGAGGGGCTGGGGGGACGTCAGGGAACAGGATCAGAAGCCCAAGAGGGAGGGAGAGGGGACCTCGTTCACCCCTTCACTTCTGGGTATGGGGTTGCATCACTGTCATCCCGCTCAGGCGAGGGGCTGAGGGCTGGCCCGACAGTGGAGGGAGGGGGAGGGGGCTTGGAGACAGGGAGGGGCGGGTGCCCGATTTGTCTGTCAGAACCGGGAGGAAGGGATCGTGATGGGCTAAGGGGAGGGAGGAGACAGCTGGCAAGGCCCACTCTCCCCCAGGCGCTGGGACTGGTGGTCCCGCCCTTCCCACCCTCACAGTCGGCTGGGGTGGGAAGATGGGGAAGGGAGGAAGGAGAGAGTGAGAGAGAGGGGTGTCCACGTGGCAGAAAGCGAAGCCCCCGCAGGAGAGAAGGCAGCGTGCATGGGGTGGTGCTGGGCATTAGAATGGTTATTCTTGTCCTGTTTCCCTAGAGATCTCCTTCGGGCCCCCTCACAACAGCTGTGATGTATTCCTCCTCCAGCTCCCCTGCTGACAGCTTAGGGGACCAGGCCCAGAATCCCATCCAAGGGCAGGAAGCCTCGTCTTCCCTGCAGTGAGCACCCCCATCCCACATTCTGTCTCCCTCCTTTGCAGCTAACTGCCCTCCTGACCAAAGCTGAGCCTTCTCCTCCTCCTCCTCCTCCTCCAGGAAGCTCTCCTAGACTGACCTCCCCACAGCCCCTCATTCCAGGGCGCTTCTTCAATCCGGCCACAATGGCCAGACACCCTTTTCTCTCCTGGGTGCTGATAGGTGGCTGTGTTAAGTGTTCCAAGCCCTGTGGTTTCCTGGGTGTGTCTCGTGTCTCCCATTAGCAACAAGTCCAGGGCAGGGACCTTGACGTCAGGTCACAAGCCAGTCCATGTGGGGAGGGGGTGGGGGAGCTGCCAGTGGATTTTCACAGCCCCGGATCCTGATTAAAGGGTCCCCATCTCTCCATCACAACCTGCCTAAGCCTGACCTTTGCATCTCCCCTTTCCCCACTTTCTTCTCAAACCCAAGCCATCAACCTCTCCCAACTTCCGGTTTTCAGTTAACAGGTCCACCCTTCTCCCACCCACCCAGGCTGGAAACCTGGAGTTATCTTGGCTCCTTCCTCCGACAGCCCAGATACAGGCTCACATCCAGCCCTGCCTTTTGCAGCGCTCCAACCCCAGTCACCTCACTTCATCTCAAGTCAGCAAGCATTCTTGATCACCTGCCAGGGCCTGACTGGTGTCAGGTGCTGATACACAAAAGATGAGTAAGGCCCAGGCCTTGCCCTGGAGGGTGTCACCGCAGTGTTAGTTGCACTATTATAATAAGTATACTGGAAGCACAGAGAGCTTTGGAGTTGGAGAGATGAATTTCCACTGGGGACATGAGGAAGACAGTCTGGACTCACCAGTGACTGGCTGGGTGGCCTTGGACAAGTTACTTAAGCTCTGAGCCTTTGTTTCCTCAACAACAATAGGAGAATGATAAAAACCCTTGCAGGATTTGGGAGGATTAACTGTAATAATAGCTAACGTTTATCAGCTCTCATTAGGTACCAAACGCTCTCCTAAGTGTTTTATAGGTAACAGGTCATCTTGTCCTTGCAGCCCCCTGTGAGGTATGGGATACAATCATCCCTATTTTCAGATGGAGACGCTGAGGCTGGGGGAGGTAAGTACATTGCCCGAGTGAGCCCAACTAAAAAGGACTGATGCCAGGATTTGATGCAAGACATCGTTTCATAACGATCATATTCACCTATGCAAGTTTATCTTCAAAATAACTGTAATAATAACTAACTTTTTTCTTTCTTCTTTTTTTGAGCTCTACTCTGTGCCAGGCTCTACGTTGATAACTTTACTTGCATTTAATCCTTAGAACCACCTTGAATGGCAGATATTATTGTATTGTAAGAAAAATGAGGCTCAGAAAGGTTAAGTAATGCCCCAGGTCATGCAGCTAGGTCCCTGGAGAGTTAAACTTGACCCCAAGTCTGTCCAACACCAGTGTTCTCTTCTGCTCTGCACCCTCCCGTGGCTCAGCCTGTCTGCTCACCTCCCAAGCTCACACAGTCACCATGCTTGCTCACCATGCTTGTTAATGTCCACCCCCACCAACTCTCCACATCACCTCTGATTCTGACCACCTCCACTGCTCAGATTCCCACCCACCATTCAAGGCCCAGCGTTTCTGGAAGCCCTCTACACTGATTCATTCAAGCCCACCCTGGCGTCTCTTCCAGACAGCACATAGCACATTTGTGGCATGTATTTTGACACTTGATCATATTTAAATGACAGTGTAATTATATATCATTTGGCTTCGTCTTCTAATTTTTTAATATTTAGAAATCGTATATCCCCAATCAGTGCAAAACTTCCTTGAGTGCAAGAACCTTAACTTTCCCTTCACTTATTCTGTCTCCTCCCCCCATCGCTTCGCAGACTGCTAGGCACACAGCAAGTGCTCCTTAAATAAACAGAGATGTAAAAGGCATTGAAGAGGCAGGAATTCCTAGATGATTAATCACCTTCGTATCTTGTTGTACGGATGCATATCTATACAATATGTAACCCCGGGCAGACAAGCATAAACCTCACCTTAAGGCAGCTTCTCCCTAGGATTCTGGGAGCTAGGGTCCTTTGAGGATAGATCAACCAAAGGACAGCTTTACTGTCCCCTCCCCACTGGCAGTGCCAGTTCCTTGTCCTTCCCTCCCTCCCTATCCTCCCTGGATGAGGGTGCTAAGAGATTTACTTGAGAGGAGGAGCGGGGTAATGGTGGGACAGAGAGGGCACACAGGGGCCGCTGACAGCACTTAAGCCCAATGTGTCTGACCCTCCTGTGTCTCTGCAGTGACCCACATAATCAGGCCGGGTTTCATGAGTTGGTAACCCACACAGAGGCACACAGCGTCCAGCCCTCAGAAGGTCCCCGCAAATGAAGGTGAAAACATAGCCTGGGCTCCTTCCTGGCTCTGCCACTTATGAGTGACAAGGAAGTTATGGGGCAATTTGCTGACCTCTCTCAACAGGCTCTTAGCTCCGTCGTACAGTTCCATCGTTTCCTCATCTATAATGAGCAGATTCCCCTTAGTGTTTCCACAAGGGCCCACGTGAGAAGATGCACGTAAAGAGCTTCATGCAGTGCCTGTCGCATTGTAAGCACTCAACACAGAGCAGCCATCGTGGGTGCTGTTGTGATTATTGCTGTGATGGGAGACACAGATGGGAGTTGGGAATGTACATGGAGCCGGAAAGAGCTGGAGGTTTGGCCTTGGGACCAGACAACTCATACCTGGGGTCCAGAGATCAGGAAAAGAGTTCCTAAGGGTCCAGGCCTCCCGCCATTATTAACTACCCTTTCCCTCCCTCCACTTTTCTAATCATACCTCTCCTGCCTCCTCAGCAAGGGCTGTGCTCTATCTCCAGTAGTTTTCTTATCATGTCTTCAACATAAGCATTGCTTGTCTGCTTCCGAAACTTTGCACAAAAAATTCGCTCCTAGATATTCTCCCTCACTTCTTCCCAATACATGCCTATCACCTCCTCCAGGAGGCCTTCTTGACTAGGCCTCTCTACTCCTCTCCTTGATTCCAGGGGCAGCCTCACCTTGCAGTCAAGCAGACCTTGCTTAGTCATGGCCTCCTGCCTCCCCACCCACTGGAGGAAGCAGATGCCATATCCCCCATCTTGAATGTAAATGCCTGAGGGCAGACACCTGGCCCCTTTAAAATTCTCCCCACTGCATCAGAATGCCTCTTTCTGAGCTATGAGCTCTGTGCAAGCCCACCTCTCCGTGCTCCGTTTTCAAAGACAGTGAAACACACCCGCCCCTTCTCACCTTCTCAGAGTGATGGAAGGTAACTCAGAAAAGAAGGCTGAACATCTGGGAATCAGAGCTCCAGAGAACAGCAAGATAATCATGATTTAAATGTGCTTCTGTCCTCAGCGACAAGGGTGAAGGAACATCATGGTGCAGTAGAAAAATCCTTCTGGAAAAGAGCCCAGGAGAGCCAGGATCTGATTCCAGCTCCACTCCTGACATGTTGGGTTACCTGAGCAAAGAACTTCTCCATGACTCAGTTCTCCTGAGTGCCGAGGCTGGTGCCTATACATCCCAGACTGCATATGGCTGCCCCTTCCAAGATCCCTTGGAGCTTGGGCGAAACTTTTACTTGTCCACTTATGATTGTAGGAAAATAGAGCTGGCCCTAAATGAAACTGTCAAAATCTGAGAACTATGTTTTACAGACCTTCCTGTTCTTTCATCCCAGATCCCTTCCACCCGCTTCCAATAGTCAGTGGAAGGAGAGGGGAAGACCCCCTCTCCCAAATATTTCCCTCATTTTTTCCATCTAAACATGAAATAATTTGAGTAGTAGAGTCTTGCAGCAGTGAGGTGAGTTTCAGTCAGTTGCCTTTCCCAGGTCAACTGAACTTTAGGCCTTCAATCAGTAATAGTGATATGATTGACTGTATTCCATATTCCAATAATGATCTCTAAGAATATTTTGATGGAGAGATCCTAGGGAGCCCTTCATCCCTGAAATTCTTTGTGCCCAATCAAAATATTGCAAATAAACCTTATTTTGTACTTATTTGGTCCTGTTATTTATTGCTATATAATAAACCACCCCCAAATTTAGCTGTCTAAAACAGCCATTTTATTATATCTCACAATTTTGTGGGTCAGGAACCACGTGGTATTCAGCTGGGGGCTCAGCTCAGCTGGATGGTCCAAGATGACTTTTCTCATATGTGTGGTATCTTGCCTGAGATGCTGGAAAGACTGATCTTAGTTGGGTGCCTTTCCCTTTCCATGTAGTTTCAGGGTCTTTGCACGTGCTTTCTCTAGTAGGGGGACCAGACTTCTTAAATGGTAGCTCAGGGTTCCAAGAGAAAAAGATAGAAGCTGCAAATCCTCTCAAAGCCCAGGCCCAGAATTCTCACGGTGTCACTTCTGCTACACTCTGTTGGTCAAAGCAGTCAGAGGCCAGCCGACATTCAGGAGAAGAGGAAATAGATCCCATCTCTCCAGGGAGGAGTATCCAGGAATTTGTGGCCATCTTTAATCCACCACCCAGAGTAACCTGATGGGGACTTAGAAGGAAGGATGTGTGGCAGAGAAAGTGAGGGACCTGGGATGAAAAAGCCTACGGAGAGTTTCTTGATGTAAAAGTTGAAGTTTCAGACTTGGCTGAGGTCACTGAAGAAAGTAATAAATACCTCAACCTCCTGGATATCTCTTCTCTCTATACCCCACACCTAGCCTATCCTGGTAAGATCCCAGGAGTTTGGCTAATTCAAAACCCAGACTATGGTCTAGAACCCACTCTACCCAAACGCCTACCCCTTTTCTAGGATCCTGTATTCCCCATCTCCTATCACCTCCTGTCTTCTCCTTTTATCCCAAGGAATTCAGACCCTGTGCATCTTATCCTTACTGTCTCCCAGGACTATTTTCCCTAACCAGTAATCACCACCTTGCATTTAATGAGCACTTCCTTTGTGCCAGAGTCTGTGCTAAGTGCTTCAAATTCATTATTACGTTGACCCCTCGCAACAAGGCATTACTCTCATTTTGCAGATAAGGAAATGGAGATCCAGAGAGATTATGCAACACACCTGAGCTTGTATGCTCCAACTCAAAAGTGCAGGCTTTAATTATCCGGTTATACATCTACTCTCCCAATTGTCTACCATTTAAATGACCCATCTGTGTCTTTATGGGATGTGAGGGTTGGAAGGCCCTCAACATGCTAAAACGAGGACCCCATCAGAAGGCAAGAGAGGGGAGGAGGAAACTCAGGGACCCCAAATCCTTAAAGATGGGAATGCAAGGAATATTCTCTGTTGAAAAGTTATGGTCAAGGTTTCTGTCTTAATTTATGCCATGGCGTGTGAGTCAGTGGTGAGGAGAAATCTGTACGTGATACCACAGAAAACTGGTTACAGAGAGATAAAACAGAACTAAACAGGAAGAGGGAAACTGAGGAGTTCAGCTGGCAGTATAAAAGCATCAGAGTTACACCTCGCTTAGCTGGAAGTCAGGCTCTGACAACCCCAATTCTGTGGAATGAGGCACCAAATCCAGAAGTGAAAAAGGCCTTTAAGCACCCAAAATAGCTAACACAAAGCTCTTGAACCAAAACCAGATCCTTAGTGCTCCACACAGAGCCTTACTGAGTTACACTGACCAAAGTTTCTAAGAGGCTGACCTCTGGCTTCCCAACCCATGGCCCTGGGAGGACAAGGTGGGTATGGGTGAAAGACCTTCTGAGAGGGAAGTGTTTTAAGAGCAAAGAGACAGCAAACAATTTAACAGCAAAGGACAACAGGACTCGAAATTAGACACAGCATTGTGCTGTATGTCACTTCACTTTAGAAAAAGGATTTTAATGCCTCATTGTCTGGTGCCTGATAGTTTATCGAGCCCTTTCATACACATTATCTCATTTCAACTCCACAGCAAGCCTATGAAGTAGGCACCAAGGAGAAAAAATTACACAGAGAGGCTTAGTGACTTTTCCATGGTCACACAGATCAGCGAGTGTTGGAGCTGGGAATAAACCCAGGTTTTATGATGTCTAACACAGGCCTTTCTCTCTACACCATGACCCAGCCTTTTCCTCTACACCAGGATGCCTCCTTTTTCATAATGAGGGCTGTGAGTCATTAAGAAAAGGTTAGTTTACACCTAGTAGACTCTGTTGAACGAGACAGGGAAATAAGTAATACATTTTTAAAATTTTTTTACTAAAAATGATACAAATAGACAAAGGTTGGCATTTAGGAT
This sequence comes from Lipotes vexillifer, assembly GCF_000442215.2. Lineage (NCBI taxonomy): Eukaryota > Metazoa > Chordata > Mammalia > Artiodactyla > Lipotidae > Lipotes > Lipotes vexillifer. The sequence continues at coordinate 925,758 of NW_006785665.1, forward strand.
AAAGTTCAGCTTTCTCTTCTCAGCTATTGGGTGGGCCAAAAAGTGCCTTCGGTTTTTTAAGTAAAAATAAAAGACACATTTTTCATTTTCACCAAGAACTTTATTGAACAACCTAGTCACCCTTTTGTTTCACTACCTTCTGCCGTTTTTCAGGCAACTTTATAATTCCATCTTCCCAAAACTTTTTATCTTTTTGAGCAAAGAACTGTTCCAGGTGCCTTTCACAGTCTTCCAGGGAACTGAAAATTTTTCCATTAAGAGAATTTTGTAAAGACAGAAATAAATGGAATCCGAAGGTGCAATGTCTGGTGAATACGGCGGATGAATCAGAACCTCTCAGACAAGCTGTAACAGTTTTGCCTGGTCATCAAAGAAACATGAGGTCTTGCGTTATCCTGATGGAAGATCCTGATGCGTTTTCTGTTGACTAATTCTGAACTCTTTTCGTGTGCCAATTTCAGTTGCTCTAATTGGGAGCAGTACTTGTTGGAACTAATTGCTTGGTTTTCCGGAAGGACACTCCTTAATAGAGGACTCCCTTCCAGTCCCACCATATACACATCACCTTCTTTGGATGAAGACCTGCCTTTGGTGTGATTGGTGGTGGTTCATTTCGCTTGCCCCATGATCTCTTCTGTTCCACATTATTGTACAGTATCCACTTTTCATCGCCCATCACTATTTGTTTAAAAAACGGAACATTTTCATTATGTTTCAGTAGAGAAACGCATGAAGAAATATGGTCAAGAAGGTTCATTTCGCTTAAATTATGTGGAACGGGGCTTCCCTGGTGGCACAGTGGTTGAGAGTCCGCCTGCCGATGCAGGGAACACGGGTTCGTGCCCCGGTCCGGGAAGATCCCACATGCCGCGGAGCGGCTGGGCCCGTGAGCCATGGCCGCTGAGCCTGCGTGTCCGGAGCCTGTGCTCCGCAACGGGAGAGGCCACAACAGTGAGAGGCCCGCGTGCCGCGAAAAAAAAATTATGTGGAACGCAAACATCAAAGTAATTCACATAACCAAGCTGGTGCAAATGATTTTCAACACTTGATTTGGATATTTTGAGTATGTCGGCTATCTCCCACATGGTATAACGTTGATTGTTCTCAATTAATGTCTCGATTTGGTCGCTATCAACTTCAACTGATCTACCCGACCGTGGAGCATCGTCCAGCAAGAAACCTCCAGCACAAAACTTCACAAACCACTTTTGACGCGTTCAATCAGTCACAGCACCTTCTCCATACACTGCACAACTTTTTTGTGCGTTTCAGTTGTGTTTTTACCTTTCTTGAAATAATAAAGCATCATATGCCAAAAATGTTACTTTTTTTCTTCCATCTTCAATATTTAAATAGCTACACAAAAATTCACCAATTTGGATACGTCTTTTTTTAAATGCACGCTGATATGACAGCTGTCACATACAATCTAACAAAATTATTTCGAATGAAGTTAAAGACAACTAAGTGCTACTAGAGCCATCTTACAGAGAAAACAAAACTTTTGGCCCACCCATTACATTATAATTCTAGTCTTTTACCATCTATGCCTAGTTGCCATACAGCACAATGATGGGCAGATCACTCTGTGTCTCCTCGACTTTCAGGCATCTTGATTCTACCACCTTAGTTCTGTTTTCTCCTCTCTCTTTTGAACTTTCATAAAACTCTCCATTGGAATCCCCATTTCCAGTTATGATCCCTCAAATTTATCCTTCACTTACATCATTTTAACCAAGCCAACAGGAAGAAAGTCACAGCTCTTAGCAGCAATCAAAGACTCGCTCCGCGATCCAAACCCTGCCAACCTCCACAGGTTAAGTATTGCCCCTCCTGTCTCCACACTTGGATTCCTACAACACCAAAGGCTTCTTGCTACTAAGTTTCTCCCTCATAGCTGGTGGCTTCTGCTCTTTTTATGATCCTCTCTTTCTGAAGTACCCTTTGTCCGGCCATTTACTTGATTAATTTCTGCACATCTTTAAAGACCCAAGCTTAGTTGTCACCTAGACAACTCTCCTTGTTTTCCCTGCAGTACCCTATCTCCACACCACAATGCCTCTACCCTTGCATGTATCGATCACAATGCTTGTGGTTTTAGGTAACAGAACTCCTACACCTAAAGCAGCTTAAACAATAGGGGCTTATTGTCTCTTTACAAAGAAGTCCAGAAGAAGATGGTTCCTGAATTGGCTCAGTGATATCAGGGACTAAGTTAGCATCTCTGCAATTCTTTTGGACCTTTTGCAAGATTTCTGCAGTGGATCCAAACTCATGACAACATCCAAATTCAGGGAAGATCTATTCGTTTTCTAGGGCTACCATAACAGTATCACTGATGGGAGCGCTTAAACAACAGGACTTTATTTTCTCACAGTTCTGAAGGCTGCAAGTCCGAGATCACGGTGTTGGCCACGTTGGTTTCTTCTGAGGTCCCTCTTCTATCTTAAATGACCATCTTCTCCCTGTGTCCTCACATGGTCTTTCGTGTGTGTGTGTGTGTGTGTGTGTGTGTGTGTGTGTGTGTGTATACATGTGTTCAAATTTCTTCTTCTTTATGAGAATACCAGTCGTATTAGATTAGGGTCCACCCAAATGGTCTCATTTTAATGTAATTATCTCTTTAAAGACCCTATCTCCAAATACAGTCACATTCTGAGATACTGGGAGTTAGGACTTCCACACATGAATCTGGCAGGGGGGTGGGGTGGGGGGACACAATTCAGTCCATAACAGAAGGAGATGCAGGTATAGGAGTTCCCCTCTGGGAATATCACTTTTCAGGTGAAGAATCCTTCCCAGTATCCCTCCAGTAGATTTACAGAGTAGGATTTGGTAGCATGCCCTTTTCCTAGTTACAAGGGGAGGCTGGGAAAGCAGTTTCACTTTTATAATGGGAAGAGGGCTCTGCCAGACAGAAAGAAAAGGTTGGGAATTACTGGGTAGGTTACCAAAGTGTCTGTTGCACTGTTCCCCCATGTGTGTCACGGCTGTCTGCTTATGTGTCTGTCTCTCCCATTAGGTTCTCAGCTCTTTGAAGCAGAGACCAGTGTTTCAATCATCTGTGTACCCCTAATGACTAGCACAGTGCCTGGCTCATAGTAGGCGTTCAGCCAATATCTACTGAAGGAATGAACAAATAGAATTTAATGAACTAGATGAATCTGTTTATATGTTATATTTGATTACAACATTAAACTCTGTTCATATATTTGGCTTGCTTTGTCTGTGGTTCACACCTTTAACTATCTGTAGGGAGTATGGCTAATGGAGCTGTTATTTCAATCAGAAGAGACCAAGCTCCATGAGCTTTGTTTCCCCAAAGTCTGGCGTAGTGCATGGTATATAGCGACTGATGCATGAATTGTTGTAGAATGAATGATCGATGGATAAAAAATTAAAATATTTAAAAATAAGAATATATTTAATGCTTTGAAAAAATATCATTACGTACTTAAGAAGTTATTATGTTTTCTAGAAAAATGACTTCCAGAACTGGGCATCCCTTCTGCTCTGTTGGTATTTCTAAATGTTCTTTATCACCAGGTAGTTATATCACCTATTTCTATCCTATTCTATTCTAACAAAGAATGATCCTGATGAGACTGGCCAATGAGCCCCTAATGCTTAGACCAATTTCATCTGAGAAGTAAAGACAGACTAACAAATATAAGACTGAGCTATTTATGTGATGTTTGATTTTGGTTCTGTGGAGTTGCAGGAATCATGTCACAATTCCCCACAAAGCACTGATCCCCAAGTATCTGATCTTCCATGTTCTACAGAATAGGGAAGAGCCAGGCACCTAGCTAATGAATGGCATTAGTTGTGGGGATAAGTGACTGATTTGGTGGCAGTTCCCCAATGTTAGAAAGCCTCTGAGGATTTCCATCTAATTCCAACTTCCCTCTCTGCAACAGGGAGAAGGGACCCAGGCAGCCAAGGTGTGTGGAGCAAGGGAGGTGAAAACTCAAAGTTGCCACAAGTAGCCAGGTTCCCAGAGGCAGTGTAGTTCGCCACCATGAGACTGTGTAACCGTGAGTTCAGTCTCCTTTCGCCCTATTTCAGACCCAAGGGACCCACATCTCCTTCACGCAGTTCAAGTAATGAGGTTCAATTAAAATGTTCAGGTTCAATTAGTGTTTCAGGGGCAGTCTTAGGGCAAAATATTTTCCACAAGGGATGTAAGAGAAACTAGCACTGTTCTGGGCCACACTGACATGTAGGGGCAGGAGAGGACTTGGTCTGCAAACAGCATCTGCATAATGTAGAAGCTGGACAAGATGGCACTTGTGTGTGTGTTTGTGCTTCTGCGGTGCCTGTTCTCTGTGCCCCAGGTGCTTTCCTAACAGCCAGGAGAAGAACGTGCGTGCTAGGGTGTTTTCCTTCCAAGTTTTGACTTTTTCTTCTTTCCTTAAAGTATTAGCAGCCCAGGGCTTCCCTGGTGGCGCAGTGGTTGAGGGTCCGCCTGCCGATACAGGGAATGCGGGTTCGTGCCCCGGTCTGGGAAGATCCCACATGACGCGGAGTGGCTGGGCCCGTGAGCCACGGCCGCTGAGCCTGCGCGTCCGGAGCCTGTGCTCCGCAACAGGAGAGGCCACAACAGTGAGAGGCCCGCGTACCGCAAAAAAAAAAAAAAAAAAAAGAAAAGAAAAGTATTAGCAGCCCAGATTTTTGCTGCAAAATCAAGACCTGTTATTATAATGATGGTGATTTTTTTTAATTGTGCCAATGAACCTGGTCTTAATACACTATTGCAAGCACATTAACCAAGCCCATTACAATAATCTATTGTTGAGAGAAAAATATCCTGGCAGTACATGTATCTAGAAGTTCCGCCTTCTGAAATGATGCCAAAATATGATAGATTCCCAGTTCCTTATGATGTCCAACTACTGTACATGAACTCCCACTCCCCTCTCCCTCCTGCCAACATAATGACTAGCTTTACTTTGATGTTCTCTGCTTTCCACAGTGGCTTTAACTCTCTGCCAGAGTCTCATGCACTAAGCACTCTGCTATTTGAAATCCCATTACCTGCCACTCTGCTAAGTGGCATCTCGCAGATCAAAGGTATAATAATTGAGGAGACACTGCAGTGACTTCTGAAGCATTTAGAAAATATTTGACTGTGTTTAGAATAGTTTAACATTGGCGTTTCAGTGTATTCTGCATTTTTTTCACACTTGCTCGAAATTCAATCTATCAATAAATTACACTATAATACATTCTAATAAATCAAGATGATATAGACAGGCTGGAGTGAATAACAGACCAAAACCAACCAAATAAAATTGACAAGAATTAATGTAAGTAAAGTCTGGCATTTAGATTTTAAAACTACTTAACAGAAGAGTCCTGGGTTAACAGTTCCCAAAAGAAAGCCATGCGAATTTTGACTATCTACTCAGCAGTGTACTACGGCCTCTGAAAAAGTCAATCCTATCCAAAGCCACCTTTAAAAAAAAGATGGGGTAGGGAGAGCATCCAAATCAAGGAGGGAGAATAGTTTTACTCTCTACTTTGCTCAGACCAGGTCTGTGGAGGACTGTGTTTAGTTATTGAAGCCACATTTGGAGAGAAAAGGAACTAAGGTTGTTTTTTTCCAGCAACTACTTAGGGAGGCATAATACCTGTCTTCAAATAGCTGATGGGCTGTCACATGGAAGAAACATTAAATTTAATCTGTGTAGCCCCAGTGGCCAGAACTAGGAGTCATGGGTAGTTATGTCAGTGGAACACATTTCAGCTCCATATAAGGAAGAACTTTCTATAATTAGAGTGATCTAAACGTTGAACTTGGATGAATCAGGAGGGATAAAAGAAGACTTCTAGGGTATGGTAATTTCTATTCTCTGACTGGGTTGTAGGTACTTAAGTACTTTGTTTTATTATTGTCTTCAACTGATACACATATATTTTCATATACTCTTTTGTGGATATGATGTATTTTACAATATATTTTAAAAATCTAGGTTGACTAGGTGTTGGGCAAAGCAGTGACCTTCTCATCATCATGAGGGTTCGAGGAGAGGCTGGTAGCACTGAGAGAGAGGATGGGATAGATGACCTCTGACATTCATTCCATCTCTAAGATTCTACACATTCAAAAAACGTGTGCACAATTATTAAAGGAAAGCTTTTAAAAATATTCTTAAGGTGATTGCCTGTTAATTAATAGGATCTGAGGCCTCGCTCCATTTTTCACGACAACCATTACTGGTGTTTGTTAGACTATGAACCCCAAGTCCATTACAGTGATTATCATTTTTATTAGCCATTATATAATGAGCATTAGATAGACACAGTCTCTGCCCTCTTCAGATGACAAATGATGTGGACAGTCATAAAGAGAATACAGTGAGAGCCAGATATGAACAGTGAATAAATACAAAAGACAGCAAAAAGGTTTTTGTGGCAAACAGGTCAAGGCTCAGGGCTTATAAGTGGGGAACAAATACACAAGGGTCTTGGAAAAAAAACATCCTACATAAGTTAAGACCAGGAAATCTAGGCCTCTGCTCCAATTAACTTCAGCAGGCTTTCTGAAATAAGTGAATAGATTCTAGGAAATAGATTCTAGGAATTCCCTGGTGGTCCAGTGGTTAGACTCCACACTTTCACTGTCTTGGATACGGGTTCAATCCCTGGTCCGGGAACTAGGACCCCACAGCCAGGCGATGTGGCATGGCCCAGAAAAAAAAAAGAAAAAGAAAGAAAGAAAGAAAAAGATTCTGGCAATCAAACATTTGGTTAGGGGAAACTTTCTCCTAGGCTGCCAGGAAAAAAAAAAAAAGCCAAAATAGCTTAAGTTGTCATTTCCTCATGTTAATCCTATTCTCCTGTTCTGTTCCTTCGTGATCTCTCACTACCCTCTCCACAGTGCTGATCTGAGATGAGGGAACCAAGACCTAAAAACGGGAAATGAGAGAAAGGGGTATTTGTGGACTGTGATGGACGTGGAATTGGGGAGAGTCCTTGAGTCCCTAAGTCACTGCTAAATAACAGTCAGGTTCTCTGCTCCTCCCGGCTGAGCTGTGACTTTGAGCAAAGTTACTTCTGCTTCGGACTCACTTAACCTTTAATCTGGGGATCCCCACTCATGTTACTGACATTAACTCCTCTGGCCTCACAACAACTTTGAGTTGATGGGAAAAATAAACCAAAACACAAAATCTATGAGCTACTTGAGTCCAATGTGGTAAATGCAAATAATATGTAGTCAAAGTTTATTCTCTTATAATCATTTATCTTCACTTTACTGAAGGGGAAACTGAGTCACACAGAGTGGAAATAAGTTGATTTCATATATACCCTTCAGTCTTTGACCTCATCAATGTAAATAGTCTTAATGTTACAGTACTTTTCTTTCTGGAAGTTCTTGTCATGATCACTTTATAAATGGGGAAACCAAGGCACAGAGTGATTGAAATGTATTGCCTCAGTGTAGCCTTCAAAAAATAGTGCCTAGATTAGAAACTCAAGAAGCCTAATTCTCAAGGCAAAATTCTTTTTCCATTAGATTCCTACCCAAGATTGAAACATTAAATCCACTTGAAGTTTGTGAAATTAGGTGATAAGTAAAGTTTGAGTTCTTGATACCAAGAACAGAGTAGGGTATGGGGTGGTAGCAAGAGTAATCGGGATCCTTGACCTTTATAAAGGGTTTCATAGTGGACAAATGCTCCACAGATGCTGTTACACTCTGTCCTCAGCAAGGATATCCTTACAGATGAGGAGGTCAAAACTCAGAGGCTAGTCAGAAAACAATTTGTTAGCAATGGGCAGAACTGAGATGGAAACTCAAGTCTTCTGAATCCAAGTTTAGTGAGGACACACTTTGGGGAAAAGAGGCTACCTGATTTTTACTGGGAGACTTGAGTATGAGGGAGGTGGGAAGAAGCCAGTCTCAGAAGCACATTCGCAGAAAAGGAAATAATCAACATTAAGCATTTCAAATGATGAACCAGAACTGCTCTGGGCACTGTAGGGACCTACTGACTGCAGCTCTAACCTCCGAGGGCCTGCAATCTAAGACAAACACACTAAGAAGAACAAATATGTACGTGACATACAATGGTATCTATTACAGTAGATCTACCATAGTGATCTATGACAAGAATAGAGAGGAAAGCATTTATATCACATACACGGCTAGCTAAGTTTGGGATGTGGAGAATGTAAGTGCATAAATGAAAATGGGAGCAATAAAGAAAAGCGAGCCAGGGAAGGAACACACACACACACACACACACACACACACACACACACACACACACCCCAATTCACAAAGGGTTTTTTGGAAGAAAAAAATGTTTAAGAGTTCTTTTTTTTCTCTTTTTTAGGAAGCAGTGGATTAGCTGTGTTGTGGCAGGAGCAGACCTAAGAGTGTGAGATTTAAAACAGAAATTTATCCTTAGGCATATGGAACAATTATAAACATGGGTAGGAAGGGGGCAGAAAGCAGTCAGTGGACAAAGAGGGCTTTGAGCAAGTGGAAATTCAAGAGAGATTATCTGTCTTGACTCCCAGACTGTATCTTAGCATTTCCACCCCTGTGCTTTCAGAAAGCTCACGCTCTCCACATTTCAGGAACAAGAATTTCCAAGTTGTGAAGCCTGTCTGCAGTGGCTGAAGAAGGCAGCAGTGCCATGGTGAAGGAGAACGTTGCAGAAGTGCAAAGTTCCTGCACTCAAAGAGCTCATGGTATAGTTAAAAATATTGGTAGTGTTACCGAGTCCAGGTTTGTACGGCTCTCAGCACAACAGGGCAATAAATCGAGAGATGAGATGTTGGGGCAAGGAAGAACAACTTTATTTGGAAAGCCAGCAGATGGAGAAGATGGTGGACTAGTGTCCCAAAGAACCATCTTCCCTGAGTTAGAATTCGTGCTTCTTTTATACTAAAAGGGGAGAGGGTAAAGTCCTGGTTCCAGGATGTATTAATTTCTTCCTTCCTGCAGCCGTTTCCAGGTGGACCTGGTCAGGAGGTTTCCTGTGAGCTAAAGAAAGGTATTTTAGCTTAACGCTCATTACATGGGAGGCAGAGTTCCCAGAGATAGTCAATTATGTATAATTTAAGGTTATAGGCAACATCCCTTTAGTGATTAACTTGTAGCAAAAGCAATAGGATACAAAGGTTAAAGTAATTTATTCTTCCCTATTACAGTGGTCCTATGAGAGCACTTAAATTTTGCTCATTTTATTCACCTACATAGGATTTTCTCACTAGAAAAGACCTTGTATCACCAATGCTATTATCCTTTCTTTTTAAACAGGAAAGACAACTTTAGGCCCAGAGGGGACCAACTTACTAGTTAATTTACAGTAACTGGAGAATGGCTAGTAGCAAACCCAAAACTGGAAGCCAACTTTTCTAACAACTAATGGTGATGTTTCATGTTCTTCCTGGCATTCGGGATATAAAGGTATTGTTACAACAGCGGTACAAAAAGAAGTTTACTCCTTTATCCCAAATTGTCCTTCAACTCCATTTCACTTCTGGCACTCTTATTGCTCATTTTAATTTACTTCACCTTTACTGATCCCCACTCCTCCCTTTTTTCTCCTTTTGGAGTGAAACCAGGCCTGGACATCACTCAGGCATATGGGGCTGGGGATGGAGATAAAGTAGATGTTTGAGATCCTTTACCATTAGAGAATCTTAAAGGAAGAACAAAAAATGCTTTGGATAACATGCTTATAACTGCTTGAGCAGAAACAAAAGACGGAAGACAAAGAGAGGAGAGATGTAGTTGAATGACTTAGGGAGAAAACTTGCAAGCTGCTTAGATGTGGACAAACGAAGACTAAATGGAGGGGGTTGGGGGTCAGCGAGGAAACGTCACACTCCCCTAACGGAGCGGGGTGGAGGGTGTAATGCCTAAGCAAGGCGCTTTACAGAAAGCCTCGCGGATTCTTTTGTAAGTATCTGAAAAGACTCTTTTCTTAGATGGCAGCGAACGACCTCTGAGGTCTGCGGTTATCTCTTCCCATTGTGAAGGCGCTCCTCTCTGGGAGGTCGCAGGGCCCTTTTAAGGAGAAACGGGGGACCCCCTCTCAGCGGTCTGGGGGAAGCTTTATGCCGGCGCTGGGCCCGTTCCCGTGGGGGTCTGCGAGGTCCCCTCCTGCGACAGGCGTGACCCCCGAGTCAGCGCCTGGCACACACCAGGCCGGCGGAAAAGCCCGCAGCAACCCCGCTGGCCTCTAGAGCCGCTTCCCCCGGCGAGTCCCGCCGAATCCCGCCCTGCCGCCCG
>NW_006785665.1:936022-953170 GCF_000442215.2 Lipotes vexillifer
GCCTAACGTGCCCCCGCAACGTGACGCACGCGCCGCGCCGGGGTGGCTGCGCGGGCAGCGCGGCGGGAGGAGCGCGCGCCGAGGGCTGGGTGCGGGCGGAAGTCGGCGTCTGAGGAAAGGAGAAAGGAAAGGGAGACGCGGCTGGGTGCGGCGCGGCGCGGCGCGGCTGCGAGACCAGCAGGAGGGCGCCGCCCCCTCCCCCGCCCTCTCCGCTGAGGATGGAAGTGACGAAAGCAGCCGAGGAGGTCACTTCCTGCTGGGGTGGATGAGGAGGAGCCGGAGACGCCGCGGAGGAGACCGGACCGAAGACGGACCGTGCGGGGGAGAGGTGAGTCCCGGCCTCGCCGCCAGGTTCCTCTGGGCAGAACCCCCGGCTTCGGCGTGGACGGCGTCCCTGCGGTCGGGGCCGCCCGGCGAGCCACGTACCAACCCAGCCGGGCCTCCCCCAGTGCGGGGGGCGGGGGAGGGAGGGGGCCCCGCGGCTGAGGGGCGACGGGGATCCAGGCAGTGTTCGTGCGGTGGCTCCGCGGAGCTTCGAGGCCACGGGGCGAGGGAGGCCCGGCCGGGAGGCAGGTAGAAAGGAGGCTCCCGAGGCTGCGGAAGTCGGGACCGGGAGCTGCAGGGGGGATCCGCGGCACCAGACTCTGCAAGCCTCACTCTTTGGGGAATGGTCGCGGTCCGAGGGAGGCGAGGGGCCTGCCGGGCTTTGCAGAGTTGAGATGAGTGATCCTACTTGGACAGAGTGTCCTCGGAATGAATTTGCCTAAGGCATGGAGAGGCGCCTCCGGGCCCCTGGGAGGGAGGCCTTTATGGGTGAAATCGGGGAGTTGGGACGTCGGGAGAGAGCTTCCTGGGCAAGTCATTGTTGCAGCGGGGTTTGGATCGCAGAGTCGTGGTGGGTGAAGGCATTCCGGTGGCAGAATAAAGACCCCGCGATCCGACAGAGCAATCTAGTTGTTAGCGTCCCGGGCAGCTTCCTGGAGCCGTGGGGAAATTAGTGTTTTTTTCTCTCTCATTGTCACGGAGATAGAAGCAGCCGGGAGAGGAAACTCCTGCCTCAGCTCTGGGGCCTTGTTATTGTGTATCTTGTGTGTGTAACTCTGTGTCTGTGTTTATGTTTGTTTTTTCCTTCCTTTGGGGTATGTATCTCATCCTCATTCCCCGGTAGTTTCATAGCCCGAAAGTTGCTGGTCTTCTTAATGTGTATGGTGAGAAAAAAGATTCAAAGGATCTAGAGGAATCCTAGGTTAGATGAAATTTCAAGATTAGGAATTTGTACCCACCCCACCCTAGGGTCACTAAGGCACCTACATTGCCTCCAGACTCCTGCTAATGTTGGTACTGAGGGCCTGTCATTCACCCTGGGGAACTGCCTGGGTGAGGGTAGATCTGCCTTCTGCCCGCATATCCCTCTGGCAGTTTTACCCTTCCCTCCTTTTTGTTAAAGGATTGACTGATACAGGCTGCTTGCTGCTAGGAACAGGAAATTTATTAAGGAACTGTAAATCTGGGTGAAATGAATTCAAATCACAGCCAGACTCCCTCCACTTGTTGAACAGAAGGTTCCCAGAAATGCTTGCTTTTTTTTCTTCCTGTTAAAGGGAGAAAATGTAAAATTTTTTCTCAAAGAAAAATTGGGGGAGTGTGTGTGTGTTTTTGTATAGAGTAACTGTACATATGGTGTGTTTACTTAATGTATCCCAGGGTGTTGTTTCAAGGAGGAAGGGGCAGTTTCTGACTGGGAGAAGTTTTCCTTCTCCCATCTCACATAATTTAGGAAAGTAAATCAAAATCAGATGTTCATTCTTGAGTGACAATCAGATGGCTTTGGATTTTTTTTTTTTTTTTAACTCTTCTTTAAACTGCTACATCTGGGTGAACTCAGGCTTGTGTATCTTGGCATCTGGGCCTGTCTAGTAATAGAAGACAAACTGTTTGACTTGTTTTGGCTGCTTTTTTGGACTCATTTCACCATACCCTTTCTTTTTTACATTTGAAGGACTGGTCAGGAGGAAGAAAGCAAATATTAAAAACATTGTTTACAATTTGTGGCTTAAAGTCAGCTGGGAGATAATTATGGCCTTTGAAGCTGATGACTTGAGCACCATCATTTGATGGCTTGGGGATTAGCAGTTTGGAGGTGACATGTTTGGAAGAAAGAGGGTTACATAAGGAGGGAAAGACAGGGAAAAAGAAGTTTGGGGAAAGGCTGTACCAGAAAACATCGGGAGGATAATAAATAAATAGCACCTTAAAGTAATTGATGTGGCTTGTATCTCTCAGCAGGAGGGTGAAAATGAAAGCAGGCTGTAGCATCGTGGAAAAGCCAGAAGGAGGTGGAGGTGAGCAGAAGTTAATCATCTTCTGACATACCTGGAATGTCCCTCAGTGGTTCCTTTTCTCTCCACTTGGGCTTGGTTCACAAATGCCAGGCCATGGCTGACAGCCTCTTGACAGGGTAGATACTGCTAGGACAGTTGTAGGCTTGTTTCCTATGGATGAATGTTAACATGTCTGGTCACCGCACCCTTATCCCGAGCTTTAGAGTCTCTTTCCTGTTAGAGACACAATTCCAACCTTGAGGGTAAGGTTGTATTTTCCTAAAACATTATCTTTCCTTTTTGTTCCCTTTGGAACTTTCATGTCCTTACAGAAAGTAGGCATGAGATTTAGTAAGATCTGAAAGGGTAAGAGATTAGACACCTGGGTGCTGCTGCCCAGCTCTTATCAGATTTAATGATTGCCACAAGGAAAGGTAACTTCTCTCTGCTTTCCTCTCGGCTATTGTGGTTAGCCCCAGCTGACCGAAAGGGTGTTTGTGGCATGTTTGCACAGCACTCTAGAGATTCTGAGCATTGGAATGTGAGATTGGGGATACAGGTATGTATGTTCCTAGCTCCTGACTACCTTGATCTTGCCCTTTTCATGTTAAAGGGTATCAGTTTCCTGATTGGGCCTATAAAACAGAGTCGTCCCCGGGTTCCCGGCAGATCCAGCTATGGCACTTCATCCTGGAGCTCCTGCAGAAGGAGGAGTTCCGCCATGTCATCGCCTGGCAGCAGGGAGAGTACGGGGAGTTTGTCATCAAGGATCCAGACGAGGTGGCCCGCCTCTGGGGCCGCAGGAAGTGCAAACCACAGATGAATTATGACAAGCTGAGCCGGGCCCTGAGGTAAGGGAAAGGATTCCCAAATCCATTGTGTTAACATTGGAAGGAGACTTAAGTAGTTTGGTGAATGTTAGATTAAAAAGGTATCAGGTGATAAGAGACTACACTAGTGAATAGGTGTAGCTTTTTTTTTTTTTTTTTTTTAGGTGTAGCTTTAAAGTGGGAGTGGGAGCTATTGAATCTGGGTAGCACAGGCACAGGAGGAGAAAAGGCATATCTTTGGTTATATGTAGGAGGGAATTCCAACGTGGCTGGCACTGGATCCTGACAGCCAGTTCTGCTCTGTAGTGGGCGAGAATGTGTGGTGAAACCTGGATTGGAGCTCATTTATAATCCAAAAGATTAATTTACACTTCCATGTTAGAAATCTCTTAGAATTTCTCTTTTTTTAGGCTCTCCTGGAAGAAACTAGAAAAAGAGTGAAGCAAGCACACAAGAGAGCACTCACTGCATGGTAGTGCCCTATAGCTATTCAGGAACCAGTCAGTGAGCTCAGTGAGTTGTCAGTTCATAGGTTGCTCCAGCATGTCTAAAGATTGGTCACTATAAGTTTTCGCAGGTTTTCTTTTCCCCTTGTCAGTCTTTACATTTCATAACCCTTTAGCCCTCCAGGGGCCAGTTTATAACCTGTGCCACTGAATAGATTCAAGCCTCAAGGTTCTAGGTACATTGAAATCCCCTTGCCTTCCTTCACTGTTAGTGACCCTGAATGTAAAATCTGGGCAGCAGCATTGCTGGAGCCTCTCACTTCCTTTTGAAAGTGAAGTAGGCCAGGCTGACGGCTGTTTTCCAGATCAGGGTGTACCATTGTTTGACCTGCCACCATAAAACAGTTCTACATTCCTTTGTCTATGCCTTGAGCTTAGGCCTCCAGACTAACCACATCAGGTCTCACAAGAGATTTGTCTGCCCCCACCTGGGCAAGGCAGAAAGGAGAAACAAGGCAGTGACATACAGTGGAACAGGAAGGAAATGGACTAAAGAATTGAAACCATAGAGAGATAGAGAAGAAAGGTGTTTGGGGCTAGGATAGGTGTTCAGGATCTCAAAGTGAGATTGTCTTTGTAAAGGACTAGAATTTAGTTGAAAATTGAATGGGAAAAGTACGCTCTTAGGTCTCCCAGCTCTAACCTAAGAGCAAGGCTGCAAAAGAATGATAGTGATGATTGCAAGTAATACTCAGCAAGAATTGTTGATCTTAGTGGTTACCTAAGTATATCAAAAACTGTCAGTAGCTAGAAGATAAATTGACGTGCATTCCTGTTTTTACAGATACTATTACAACAAGAGGATCCTTCATAAAACAAAAGGGAAAAGGTTTACTTATAAATTTAACTTCAACAAGCTGGTGATGCCCAACTACCCATTCATCAACATACGGTCAAGTGGTAAGATGCAAACTCTCTTGGTGGGGAATAAATTTTGAGTTGAAAAAGAATTTTAAAAACCCAGGTCTAATAGGTGATCATGTAAGTCCCAGCATATAATGCTGTAATACCCTGCCTAGTTGGTTGCTTCTCTCAAAAGCTTTCTTCTGGACCCTCAGAAACTGAAATCTAGGACATAGGTACATTGTGAAGGGAAAACACACCCATGGTTTCTGTAATCTGCTCAGTGTGACTGGGAAAAGGAAAGGTGATCCCAGCAGGGGTGCAGGATTCCAGAAGGATATGTTGATTTAGGGAGTTGATGGGACTTTTAGAGACATGTGTTTATAGAGTCAAATATGAACCTAAATTTCTGGAGGAGGATTCAGTTTGAGACACACATGTTTGAGTTATCCTTGAATGGACAGTTGTAGAAATGATCAGAAATAGAGAGACCTTCAATGTAAAAAAAAAAAAAAAAAAAACCCAGATCTAGGATTTGTCATGTTTAAGGGGTATTTAGAAACACCAAAGTAATATGATCCCCTGGATTTCCTCTGCATTCTTGCTCAGGTTTTCCCATTCATCTCACAGGAAGTGATAGACTCTGCAGCATCAAGATAGATTTGGTTTATTTGGTTCCTTTTTCTGCATATTATTTGTCATCTTCTAGATATTGTTGCATTGTCCTCTTTAGGAATGGTGTTCCATAGGCTTGTGTTGATCTTTAAGTTCAGGACTCAGAGTTTTAACACCCTGCCCAGTGGCTCTTTTATAGACAAGAGCTAGCTTCTACAAACACTTCCGATTTTCTATGAAACAACCAAGCTCACCCTTATCAAGTGAATATCATCAAAACCACAGCATCCTTGATCACAGAAAGGAGGTTCATATGTTTGCAGTGAAAAGCAGTGTCTTTGATCTGCACCAACAACGCCTCAGAGAACAGGACTCTGGGGTTACTTGACCACCTCTCCTCTGAAGTGCTGCAAGCCTTCCCCTCTAGGCTCTCCACAGGACAGGTTTCCATTACAGCTTCTCACAGAGGTTTTGGGTCTGCCTCTCAGGGTTGCAGAAGGCAGTCTCTGATAAGGATGTTTGTTTGTTTTAAGATGCAAATCAGACCCCTGCCTAAGAAAATAGATTGTGTTTTAACTAGTTTCTGAGCAGTCCATTAATGCTCTGTCTTTGTGGCATTGTACAAGGCAAAGAAATCTGATTGTGATTCTGTAGTATTACAACTTCTCAGAGAAAAGTTGGAAGAAACCTGAAAAATTAGAGCAGGGGTGTGGCTGAGAGAATATAATGCTGAGATCCGTGGCAGATATGTAATTACTACACACAACAAGTTAGGGCAGTTTTAGCTTGATGCTGCTATCATTACAGTTCCATCTCTTCTGTAACCACTCCCTTCTGTCCCTGGGGCATGCATTTAAAAAAAAATAAAAGTGGTATTGGAATGCATCTCTCTAATTACAACCTGTTTTCTTTCCTTGTGCCTGAGGGAGAGGCATTAGGAAATCAAACCTGTTCTAGCCACTGGAATCTTGTTTCCTCTATTTTTCACCCTTACCCCCCTCCTGTGTACCTAGAGGAATTTTGACTCTAGCTGGGTATACCAGAGTGTGAGTCTTGTTCTTCTGTCTTTGACCCATTTTTTTTCTATTGAAAACCCACAAGTCCAGCCACTTGGACAGCCTGGAATGGGGCATCATCAGCCCTTGGGAGTAATATGCTTTTCCAGGGAAAGGAAATCTGGACCCTCACTATATGAAGACTCTGGTCTAGAAACCTAACAGTAGTGGCCTAGCACCACCTATTGTGCCTGAAGGTGGTTGAACCAACATTGATCCTTAACTAAGCTCAAGATCCTAATCAAAAAGTCATGGGGAAAGCAAAACTTTTAGGGATACTGCTTCGTTTTTACATCCTGGTTGCAGATAACCCCAAAGAACTAGAGTCATTAGTTTATAGAGGACTTTTACCCAGATAGACCAGATGTTTCAGGTTAACTTTTATGATGACAAAGGAATGTAACATTTATTGAACATCTACTTATTGGAGGTTCTTTTGCCTATGTTTTTGTGAATTAACTCATGCAACTCTCCTAGCCAAATAAAGTATACATCTCAGTACCCTCATTTTACAAATGATAAAATTAAGGATGACAGGGCTTCCCTGGTGGCGCAGTGGTTGAGAGTCCGCCTGCCGATGCAGGGGACGCGGGTTCGTGCCCCCATCCAGGAAGATCCCACATGCCGCGGAGCGGCTGGGCCTGTGAGCCATGGCCGCTGAGCCTGCTCATCCGGAGCCTGTGCTCTGCACCGGGAGAGGCCACAACAGTGAGAGGCCTGCGTGCCAAAAAAAAAAAAAAATTAAGGATGACAGCAAAGTCAAAGATTGATCAGAGTGGCTTGAATACAGTTATCTGTTGGACACTTTCTCAGGAAACAATTCTTGAGAGATTGAGCTATTGAAATAGATCATACATTCCTTCTCTGGTTTGGGATTCATTCATTTGTTAAACAGATAATGTGTTAAGCCCTAAAGACAAAGAAAAAGATTATGGGGGAGTTCTTTCCCTCAAGGAACTTAAAATTTAGCAGGAGAGATAAGATATATGAGGTTTAACACAATTCAGAATACAGCGTGGAATGTGATAAATGTTTTAAGAAGTAGAGCTATGTGGATTAAGATCCTGGAGGCTAGAGAGATATTGTCTAGATAGTGGGTTGATACAGTTGGGCTATTTTGAATTGTATGTTTTTAAAAATAGAAGCAATACATTTAAATTTTTTTATTATTATTTTAATATTTAATGTTTAAATGTATTTTTAATATTTACATTAAAATGTATTTTTTAAATGTACTTACATAAGAAACCTTGGAAAGATACAGAAGATACTAGTAAAAATGCTACCTGTCGGGCTTCCCTGGTGGAGCAGTGGTTGAGAGTCCGCCTGCCGATGCAGGGGACGCGGGTTTGTGCCCTGGTCCGGGAGGATCCCACATGCCGCAGAGTGGCTGGGCCCGTGAGCCATGGCCGCTGAGCCTGTGCATCCAGAGCCTGTGCTCCACAACGGGAGAGGCCACAACAATGAGAGGCCCACGTACCGCAAAAAGAAAAGAGCTACCTGTCAGGTTGTGGGGGGAGAGCAGACCAGTTCAAGGATGGACTTGAGACCTCACTTCACCCCACCCCAGTTTTTTTATCTTTATTTTAGGAAACTTTAAAGCTACAGAAGAATTCAGGAAAAATTGAACATCGAACACCCATATATCCTCTATCTAGATTCACTAATCAATAGATAAACATTTGCTTTATATTTCGATATACTTTTTTTTTTTTTTTTTTTGCTGTACGCGGGCCTCTCACTGTTGTGGCCTTTCCCGTTGCGGAGCACAGGCTCCGGACGCGCAGGTCCGCGACCATGGCTCACGGGCCCAGCCACCCAGCAGCATGTGGGATCTTCCCGGACCGGGGCACGAACCCATGTCCCCTGCATCGGCAGGAGGACTCTCAACCACTGTGCCACCAGGGAAGCCCCCGATATACTTTTTAAATCTTCTGAGATTAAGTTGCAGATGTGACACTTCATCCCTGTGTACTTCAGTATGTATCTCCCAAGTACAAGGACATTCTCCTTCTACTCACAATAGCATTACCATACCCAGGAAGTTTTAACATGCTCTAATACTATTATCTAATATATGGTCCATATTTAAATGATATATGCCTTTTAAAATTTTGCTTTTTTAATCATGATTATTGTCAAATAATTATTTATTTTAACAAACACATGCAGTTTGCTATGCGCTGGTACCAGTTTAAGGACTTTACAAATATTAACTCTTGTAGTTTTCATAGCATGAGGATTAGTCCTGTTATTATCCATTTTACAGGTAATGAAACTGAGGCACGGAAAAGTAAGTAAGTTACCTAGAGTAACACAGCTATTAAGTGGTAGGGCCGGGGTTTGAACTTAGACAAGGGCCTTATTCCATTTTGCTAGAGGGTTTCAAAAACCAGTTGGTTACTTGTACCAGGCTACAAGGTAGAAGGTGCTGGAACTAAGTTTCAAACCCACGTTTTCCAGCCCTACTACTCTGATTTCATAGTGGCTCCACGAAGGTTGTCTTCTTCAAAGCAGTGTTATTCATACGTCTTTAAGCAGCAAACTTAGTTTTCAGACAAAATCTTAGATTTGTTATCTCAACATACTGATACAACATATAAAAATAGGGCTGCTGCAGTTACTCAGAGGTGAGGGATCCAGAATGCCACCTCCAAATCGCCTTCCTTCACTCCTTCTAAATGCATTTGGAAAATGCTATGTATTCTGTCTCCTTTTTGCAGATTTACAGTGTACCTTAGCCTGTGTAGGGACTGAGATACCCTCCAGTTTAGAAAAAACAAAGCGAAAAACTAAATTGTTTAGGAGACAAGACCTTCTCTACCACCTCCCTTCCCTCTCCCCCACATTATACTTACTCAGTCCTTCAGAACACATAGAAGTGTTTTTTTGCTTTTGAATAGATGTGCTCTTAATACAAAATAAAGATCCAGGAGAATCAAAAAAGAATAGAATTTTAGCCATTGTAATAAGCTAGAAGTAGAAGTGATACTTTGGAGACCCTCTTGACTCTAATTATATTCAAGGTCATCCATCTGTTTTTCCTAATTGTGCAATTAAATCAGTGGTTTTAGAAAAAAGACCTGCAGACCAGTTTTCTGTGGAACATCATTTTGAAATGCTGCTCTGGCACAGTGTTACTCAGGCACATGTGCCAAGAAAGCTACAATCTTGCACATACCTACCGACTCCAGAGTCCTATCTGAGGATGACTCAATTATAACAAGAATAGAAGACTGCAAGCAATCCTACCCACATCGTATCTCGTGCACCTTTTTTGTTTCTTCTCCTGGATCACCACACTTCACTTATTTGGGTTTTTCTTACTTTTTCTTCTCCTTTATCCTTCCCTCAGAGTAAAAATAGCCCTCCTGACATCATCAGTGATAGAAGCCACAGATGCCTCCCAGGCGCCCAAAGGGTCCCTGAGGCCTCATACCTCTCTTATGCTCTGATTGTCAGAAGGACCTTTTGGAGTTGAGAACTTGTGAGGCTCTGAAGTTGACATGTGTAGCACAGTGTTGGTTTCTGCCTAGAGCTTCTGTTTTTAGTCTGTGAATTTGGGAGAAGTGGTAGGTACTCGACTTTTCTCGCAGCGTCCTCAGTGCTTGAAAGCAGGATGGTAGTGGAGATCATTATACAGAATATGTATAATAGAAAATAGATTGGAGAGATTTAAAAATTTTTGAATCTCTACAAAGTAGTGATTGTGTATCAGAAATGATAAAAGGTACACCATGAGAACCTACCTTAACAAACATAGCCTCTTTTTGTGATCTGTTTTTGTTCTTAAAATGTGGTCTTGTTCGTGTTCATATATGTGAGGTGCAGGGTGTTCAGGCTTTTAATGCATTGTTTACATACATATCGTTCCCAGTTTCGTTAATTGGTTTTGGTTTGTTTGCTTACTTTATAGATATGGCCAAAATTATGAAAATAAGAAACGATGATTTGCAAAGCTGAGAGTTAAAGCAGGTGATATATATACAGTATTTAGAGTTGCAGAGGACAAGGCTGTATTACCCATTCATTCATTCAACTGGTAGTTATTAAGCACCTACTAATTATTAAGCCCTGAACTGCTGGAAATCTACTTGCAAATAATAGGAAGTTCCTGCCTTCATGGGATTTATGTTTTAGAATACAGATAGACAAGTAAATGATATTTTAGATAGTAATGAGTACTGTGAAGACAGTGAGTAAGACTCTAGAGAAAGGTGGCAACTAAATTGAGTATAGGAAGCTGAGAAGACAGGCAGCTGAGGGATTCAGTCCAGCTGGAATGTTTATTTTCTGTTGCTCTTCAACATCTTATACTTGTTTAGCATAAGTAAAATTGCTGATAATGAATGACCAGACCTCCAAAGTGGCCTTTTGTCTTTTCCTCCCTCACAGGTGTGGTTCCCCAGAGTGCGCCACCAGTGCCAACAGCCTCTTCCCGCTTCCATTTCCCACCTCTGGACACCCATTCTCCAACTAGTGATGTGCAGCCAGGGCGGTTCTCTGCTAGCTCCCTAACTGCTTCTGGCCAGGAGTCAAGCACTGGCACTGATAGAAAGGTGGAGCTTTCGGAGCTGGAGGATGGCTCAGCCGCTGACTGGCGCCGGGGTGTGGATCTCATGTCCTCCCGAAATGCTGTCGGCGGAGGGATTGGCCATCAGAAGCGCAAACCTGACATCATGCTTCCCCTGTTCTCTAGGCCAGGGATGTACCCTGACCCCCATAGTCCCTTCGCCATCTCTCCCATCCCCGGCCGTGGAGGCATCCTGAATGTCCCCATTTCACCAGCCCTCTCCCTGACTCCCACCATCTTCTCCTATAGCCCGTCGCCAGGCCTGAGCCCCTTCACCAGCAGCAGTTGCTTCTCCTTCAACCCTGAGGAAATGAAACACTACCTTCATTCTCAAGCCTGTTCTGTGTTCAACTACCATCTGAGTCCGCGGACATTTCCTCGTTACCCAGGGCTCATGGTTCCACCGCTGCAGTGCCAGATGCATCCTGAAGAGTCAACCCAGTTTTCCATCAAGCTGCAGCCCCCACCTGTCGGGCGGAAGAACCGGGAGAGGGTGGAGAGCAGCGAGGAGGCAGCGCCTGTCACTGTTCCCACGCTGGCTCCTGTCCCCCCGAGAATTAAGGTGGAACCAGCCTCTGAGAAGGATCCTGAGAGTCTCAGGCAGTCGGCACGAGAAAAGGAGGAGCGCTCTCAAGAAGAGGGCAGTGTGCCAAGCAGGACCACAGAAGAGGAAAAAGGCACCATCTTTGCCCGCCCGGCCGCACCGCCTGTCTGGCCCTCTGTACCCGTTAGCACCCCAAGTGAAGAACCCCTAGAAGTGACTGAAGACAGTGAGGACAGGCCTGGCAAAGAGCCCGGTGCACCTGAGAAGAAAGAAGATGCCCTGATGCCCCCCAAGCTTCGGTTGAAGCGGCGCTGGAATGATGACCCTGAAGCCCGGGAGCTGAGTAAGAATGGCAAGTTCCTCTGGAATGGGTCAGGACCCCGGGGCTTGGCAACGGCTGCTGCTGACGCTTAGAACTGGAAGTTGATTGGGAGCTGTTTATACTATAATCAAACACATACATGTATTTATGTAGCAAGATTTCAGGGTGGGGGGTGGGGAGGGAATTAGGCTGGTTTGATCCTTCTAGGGGCATAGACTTGTATTTTTATGTTTGGGGGATAGGCTGGGGGTATCTTCTGTTGTAAATTAGATGGGATGTGAACACACTTTTTTTCCTGGTGAGTAGGACATGGGAAGGGTATTGAACTGAAAGAAGAAAGAGCCTCTGTTTCCTGTTGAGGCTTACACTTTCTGACAAACTCCCAGAGGGCCAAGATACTGTTTGGTCCCATGATAGTTCAGGTTCCAGACTTGTTTCTTTTCTATTGTATTTATATATGGAAAGCCATTAATGAATTTATTTTGCTCTGAGACATACACATAAAAGGGAAAGGGGCGTGGTTGGGAGGTTGAGCAGTGAGAGACCATTAATACTAAGTATTTTGCCTGAAATGTTTCTTTATAATTATTTCAGGGGAGGAATAAGATAATCTCAGTCTTATGGGGGCAGGAGGATGTTCAGGTGTTGCTCTTTTTCTTTTTCCCTTTGTTGTTGTTTGGCTTCTTTTTTTTTTTTTTCCTTTTTATAAAATGTTTTCAGGAAACGTGAAATGTACTGCCAGTTAGAGCGGGGCTGGCAAGGCACAGGCGCTGAGCCTTCAGCTACGTTGCTGAGACAGGAAGCCCTGCTGTGAATTTCTTGGACATTTCACCTACTTCACCTATTAAGAAGCCATGAGGAGTTATAAACTCTTGTTCAGGGAAGAAAGAAGAGGGCAGGAGGAAGTAACCCAATGCCTTTAAAAACACAAAAATGCTCTTTTTTTTTTTTTTCCATCGTGGGTTTGGGGAGCCAAACCAACGTGTGACTGAGCGAGTTGACTGAGAGACGTGACAGAGTTCAAGATGTCTTTCTGCAGTGTCTGGTTCTCTTATCGTTTTCTTAAGTCAAAGCCTTAACAATGAACATACTTCAACATGATACGGGTCTGTCAACGTAAACCTGTGAAAGGGCATAGACATCTTTTCAGATAATCCAGGAGTGTTGGAAGATGGTTAAATTTTAAGCTGGTATATAATCATCCCCACTTGATGTATTGGGATAGGTAGCAAAAAGGCAGGATTGTGGGAGTTAAGGGCAGATGTTACCTGGAAACACAGAAGGTAGCTGGGGGTACAAGTGGATGTTTAGGAAGCTGAAAGAAGCGATAGACAGGAGACACAGAAGGGAGACAGATGCCAAGAGGCCTGGTGTAAGTGAAGCAGTGGGTGTCTGTCCTGTTGTGGTGTTGCCGTTCTTGCCATACCCATTCCCCTAGATTGTACTAATTCTCATGATCAATTGACTATCCTACGTGAGACCCCAGGAATTGTTTCTTCATGGGAAATTCCCTTCCAGCAACTTCAAAGGAATGGGAA
Source organism: Lipotes vexillifer (assembly GCF_000442215.2). Lineage (NCBI taxonomy): Eukaryota > Metazoa > Chordata > Mammalia > Artiodactyla > Lipotidae > Lipotes > Lipotes vexillifer. The sequence goes on from NW_006785665.1 coordinate 949,170, forward strand.
AGTATTGATCTTACATGAATCGAAAGGAGCCTGGATTAGGGGCAGAGAGAAAGAAGCCACAGCCAACTGTGTGTGTGTGTGTGTGTGTGTGTGTGTGTGTGTGTGTGTGTGTGTGTGTGTGTGTGTGTGTGCGCGCGCGCGCGCACATGTAAGTACACAGTAGTATACAGAAATACTGAACATGGCTCAGATCCACGAGCAGCAGAGAGAAGAAATAACTGCGTCTCTGATAGGGGCAAGGAGTGGGCATGGGGATGTTGTCTAGAAATTGGAGAGATTCCTGGCTCCATCTCAGCCTAGGTGAACTCAGTGTACTAAGAAGCACTTGAGGGTTGTCTTTTCATGGTGAGGGTCGGGTGGGGGTGGTCTATTTTAAACTGGAGTGCGTGCATGAGAGAGGGGCCCAGGAGAGGTTCAAGCCGGTGAGTGAGTTGTTAGGTGGCTTAAGAGGACTTGAGTCCATCATGCTCTTTTTCGGCAGTTGTCCTCCCCCTTGTTTGATTCAAATTCCGTGAGTGACTTGTCTTTCCCTGGGAAAAGGATTAGGAGAATGGTCCCTAACAACTCAGGCTTTGGTCAGGCTGCCTTTGGTTGGTTGTGTTTTTGTCGGTTTCTTTCTCTGTACCTCGACTTACCTCGAATCAGAAAGCAAGCCCAGGCAGGTGGAAGAGGCATCTCTGCTTGGCATTGTCCAATCTAACCAGGGAGGCTGGCTGCCCACCGTCTCTGTCCACTAGAGGGGAGGGCCGGCAGGTGTCAGTATGAACTCAGGAATAGAAACATGAGGCCTTTAAAATAAGAGGGAGAAAAATCCGTGATGCAAACCTGTAACCCCCTAGAACCCAAGTGCCAGAATTAATTCCTAGATGCTGCTTCTGTTTGAATAAAAAGTCACAGCTTTTACACTTGAAAAAAACACACTCAAAAAATGTTCAACTCCATGAAAACTGTTTTTGGCTTTAAGAAATTGTTTGGTGTTTAACTGTTTCCTTTGATTGCCATTCCACCAGTAAATTGTTGGTTGATTTGCACTGCACACTGGGGTTGGGGGGAGGGTCCTACACAGAGCCAGACTTGGGCTTGCCCGGGAAGTGGACCAGGGGATGTGGAGGTCACTGATATTTCCTGGAGCAAAGGGGTGGGAGATAGTTCTTCCCCGAGCCCACTCTGGGCAGCACCTGTCACCAGCCTGGCACAAAGCCAGGCCTTTCTCTTCTGCGAGCATCTCATCACTGAACAGCAGGTGGAAAGGAGGGGACAACACCAGACGTATTTTGCCTCCCCATTTTTTCCACCTTTTGCTGTGCCAAATGTTTAACATTTTGCAAATACAGATCTTGAACATGTATTAAGAACCTGTTCAAACTGTTTGCTTTTTTGACTCTAGAGAAGAAAATAGTAGAGATCTCTTCAGGGCATCCAGCCTTGCTGAGCTTTTTTTTTTTTTTTTTTTAAGAACGGCTAGGAGTGAAATATAAACAATTCACTAAGTCCCTTCAACCCCCAGTTTTCAAGCTGCACTGCATTAAACCCAGCTCGCTAACTAACGCAGGGAATTACTGCACCCTAGTCCTCAGTGGGCCAAGAAACTTCCAGAAGCATTAAAAAAAAATAAATAGTTGAAGTATACCACTTCTCACCAAGCGGGTAGAGTCAGTTGGCTGTTTGTCCCTTGTTTTTTATTTATAATTATGTTTGTGTTTTTTGTTTTGTAGACAGTAATGGAACATACTTTTAAATTTCATTCAAAAGAAAAAAAAAACTTTGATCCAATCTTTCAAGAACTGTTCCATTTCTTTGTTTCTTCTTGGGGGATAAAAAGTTACCAGTTAATTTGTTTTGAAATATTTAGGCATTCTTTGAGTTATAAAATTGCGATGCAGGGATTTTGGGGAATTCACACGTGAAAGATGACTTCACTAGTTATCCGCTTAAGCAGAATAAAGTGTGTATATGTACATAAAATGTAAGTAATCTTAACTCCATTGTGCAGTGCCTTTTAGATGTTCCGCTTTCTATAAAGTTCAAATTTTTGCATATATATATTATATATATATGATGTAATGTTATAGAAATATATGTATAATATACATATTTTTTCCAGGGGTATCTGATAGCTCTGTATTTTGTTATGGAAGTTGAAAGAAAAAAAAGTATTTTACCTCAGAAATTAAAGTTAAATAAAATTTTAAAAAAATACTTTTAAGTAATGTTTACGGAGCGTTGGTTTTGTTGTTGATACACTAAGCCAGGGTGGTCATGCCAGAGAATGTGCCGCGTGCATGCTAGCTCACCCACCTCCACACTTTTTATTCCTGTTGTACAGGGGCCAACACAGTGAGGGTAGGTCCCTTAATAGCTTTGGAGGTTGTCAATTTCCTTGAGTCAATAGGTGCTGCTAGATAAAGGACAATTGAAGCCAGGGACACGAGTTAGTGGGGAAATTTCTACCTCAAGATTGATTTGAGGATTCATTAAGAGTACATGGCAAAGCCCGACCCAGTAGGCCACACTTTGTATGAATCTATATGAAATGTTCAGAATAGGCAAATCCACAGACAACATAGATTGGTGGGTGCTGTGGAGAGTGACTGCTAATGGGTCACATTCTTTTTGGGGTGATGAAAATGTTCTGGAGTTAGTGGTGATAGTGGTACAACAATTTGAATAGGAAGGCCACTGAATTAAAATCACTCTAAAAGGGTGACTTTTCAGCCATGTGAAGAATAATCCCAATAAAGGTGATTTGGGGATTATTGATTTTGTTTTGTTTTTAAGTACATGACAAGCCAGTGCTAGGGAAACCTTAGTATTTCCCAGTAGAGGACAGGAATCCAGAGGAGTAGGAGATCTTAATGGGGTATTGAGTATCATACAACACACCCTAAGAAAAATGGTGCCAGACTATTCTCATTTTACTCTTGAGATAAGGCAAAGTGATCTTCTAAAGATATCAACATTGGTAGAATCACAGCCAGGTGTTAAATTTGACTTCTATGGAAGGGTCCTGTGAGTTCAGAAAGGCTGAAATTGATGAGGGGTGAGGCTAAACAGGCAAACTAGGATGGATTATGAAGGGTCTTAGGAGACACCTAGAGTTTACATTTTACTCTGCTAGCAGTGGCCATCCCCAATATTATGCAGAAGAGTTTGGGCTAGACCAGAGAGGAGCATGAAGGCCAGCTTGTCAAATTAACATTTCTGCTTAAGAAGACTATTAACTCATTTTGGCAGGAAAAGGTGAAATGACAGGCTAACTGGTTGACTCCCTGAAGCAACCCAAATCAAGCTGGGAATGAATGGGCTTGGGTGCAGACCCTCCTGCTAGGAGAGCCTCCTGATTCTTTTCCTTCCTCAGGCTGCTCAAAGCAAAGTGAGACTTGTTAGGAATGAAACCGGTTATAGTTTTGAGCTCGGGATTCCAGGCCACCAGTTCTGCCACCCAATGTTGACCATTCAGTGCATACAATTGGATGGCAATTATTCAAATTCTGAGCAAAGAGGAGTGAGTGGTGGTGAGCAGGGAGAAAGAAGTGAGGAAAGAGATGGAGCTTCAAGGTGAGAACACTTGGGGGGCGGGGGAGGAAGGATGAGGGGAAAGTAAGTCTCAGAGCCTGTGAAATGAGCGAGTAGGGAATAACCCCTTCAAAGCCTCCCCATTATCTCCCTGTTCACAGTCCTTAGTTTAGTTTAGAAGGCCCTTCATAATCTGGCTCCCGTTTACCCTTCCAGCCTCATCCTTAACCACACAAACATGCATACACACACTCTGTCAGCCCACACAAAGCCTAAGCTCCAACCATAACAGCCAGCGCAGAGACAGCAGTTACCACGTGCCAGGCATGTTAAGGGCTTACTTGTATTAATCCCCATTTTATCAAGGAGAACACTAAATCACAGAGACATTAACTGGTATGACCGGGGTTCGAGCCCCAGTACCTGTGTTCTTAACCACTCATGCCATAAGGCCTCTTGGTCCTGCTGAGCTCACTGCCTGGAGA
>NW_006785665.1:953254-972425 GCF_000442215.2 Lipotes vexillifer
CCTCTTGGTCCTGCTGAACTCACTGCCTGGAGACAGACGTCTTTCCTCCACTTCACCTGACCAATTACATCTTTTCCAGAACTCAGCTCAGATGTCATTGCCTTCAGGGGCCTTTCCTGGGCACTCGTCTGTGTGCTATTGCAGCCCATGTTTACCTCTGTGCCACCACCCTAACACAATTTTGTCAGTGCTCTGCTGGTCTGGTTTCTCACAGGATGGTCCAGAAGCTGAGGGCTGGTGCAGGGGTCGTTTCGTCTTCTCCAGTGCCCAGCACACTGCCTGGAGCCTGAGGATGCTTGATGAGTATTTGCTGGATAAATGAATAACAAGAAATATATGAAGGAGGTTTGATTGTCCAGATAGAGAATGCCAGTTTGGAATACTGAGGACAGAAGGAAGACTGCTGTCTCAGTCATCCCCCCACTTCACCACCCCTAACCCCTCTTGTCACGGCTTCTGCTTCCCTCCTCTCTCAGGAGCCGGGTGTGTTGACTCCCTGAGGAAGGGAGATAAAGTGGAATTGGCTCTAATCCCATAGTCCCACCCCTGCCATTTTACTGGCTGTGAGTCCTTGGGCAGATTATGGAAGCTCTCCGTGCCTCTATTTCTCTGTTTTAGAAGATTGTTCTGAAGATTAAGTGATGCACATAAAGCATTTAGTACTCAAAGTCCTTTTTTAAATGACATGACAAAGATATTTACGCCTGTACTCTGTACAGGGCTTTTGCCTTCACATCACTTCCGTTGGCCCCTCTCAAGAGGAGGTAAGATACTATTGTTGCAGGAAGGGGGACTCCTTCCAGGGCCCTAGAGTGGGCTCTTGTCTAACACTCGGAGACGAATTGTCCGAGGAGACACACTGACAAAGCAAGAGACTTTATTGGGAAGGGGCGCTGGGGCAGAGAGCCACGGGGTAAGGGAACCCAGGAGGACTGCTCTGCCACGTGGCTCGCAGTCTCGGGTTTTATGGTGATGGGCTTAGTTTCCAGGTTGTCTCTGGACAATCATTCTGGCTCAGGGTCCTTCCTGGTGGCGCGCACATCGCTCAACCAATAGATTCTAGCGAGAAGGATTCTCGGAGGTTGATAGGACATATGGACTGGTGTCTCCTCTCTCCTTTTGACCTTTCCCAAATTCTTCTGGTTGGTGGTAGCTTGTTAGTTCCACGTTCCTTACCAGGACCTCCTGTTGTAAGATAACTCATGCAAGTGGTTACTATCGCGCTTGGCCAGGGCAGGCAGTTTTCAGTCAGTGGTTCCCCTAACACTATGATCCCTGTTTTACAGATGAGAAAGTAGGGGTCCACAGTGGGTGACCTGTCCTACTGATTCAAACCTGTCTCATGAGCCTGAATCCCATACTTTGCCCATTCATGGCCTTGGATCTCTGAGACAAGGGTGAAGACACTTTATTCTAATCAGACACGCAGAATTAGGGGTGGTGTGGGGGACCCCAACCTTAGCATTTCTCCAGGAGTCAGGCCTTGTGTCCCAATCAGGAGTGCAAAAGGAAAGCCAGCACCTGCAGCAGGCCCAGGGGAGGGGGGCCTCTATCTCTGGACAAACAGACTCCTGGGGCTGGGTTGCGAAGACTGGTCACGGAGGGATAAAGATCAAAGATTAAGACCTTCCCAGAATGCAGACGAGCCCCACCCTGACTCCCAGGGCCCAGGTTGAGGGGAGAAGCCCCACATCTCCAAACTCCGGGCTCCAGGATCTGGGAATCTGGTCTAGGGAGGCAATGGGGAGGGTGCCGCCCAACAATGGGCTAAGACTGAGAAGTGAAGGTCTAGAGCCAAGAGGCAGCAGGTGTCTGCCCCAGTGTCACTGCCCCTTGCCTCAGTTGTCAGGTGCTGGCTCCATCCCAGCTTCAGCCCCAAGACTGGTTTAGGAGAACAGTCAGAACCTTACAACCTTGGTCCCAGAGAGCTAAGGGTCCGTGAGGGAGGCCGTCTCTGACCTCTCATCCCACGTTCTGCAGGAACCTGACCAGGGAGGAGAGGGAAGGAGGGAGGAGGATGGAGGGACCCCTCTGTCCGGGAGACACAGGTCAGCCTTGCAAACATGATTCTGGCTTCAGGGCCCTTTGTTCCAGTGTGTCTTTTTTGGCCGCCTGGGTTTTTTTCCCCCAAATCCCTCAAAGAGTAATTGAAGCAGGCAGAGAGTGGGGTAGAGATTTCTTCGTTTGATTTTGACCTCCAGGCAACTAACTGGAAGGGAAAGGGAGGGGAAACTGAGGTAGGCGGTGTAAGCCTGTCTTCAGAATATCACAGGAAAGGAAGTTTGCTTTGGTTCTCCCACTCCTGGCCCAGCTGGGAAAAATCTCTATCGCCCATGTTGAAATTTTGGACTTCTGGTGACCAATTCCTCCTACCCCCATTCTGACAATAGCAAGTAACATTTGTACGTTCTTGTCACTTGCTTTAACTTACTTGATCCACGAGTTGATCCACAACATTGCCCTCTGTGGATTCTTATTACTATTATTATCCCCATTTTGGGGATGAAGAAAACAAAGGTCAACGAAGTTGAGTGAATCACCCAAGGTCAACACAGCTAGTGAGTAACCAAACCAGGACTCACCCAGAGTTCCTGACTCCAAGCTCCATGCTTTTTATCAAACACCTCCCTGCCCCTCAGTGATGACACACAGAGGCTAGAAGAAAGGGACGGGGGATTGAGTTGCTTTAAAGAGGCCCCTGATTTCTCTAAGGGAATCTTATGGAATCGTCACTGGTGTGAGCTCTCGTGAAATGACCTCCAGGCCAGAGAGGGAGAGGCACACGCGCTTTCAGTCATTCATTCATTCCTGAAACTGACATGGCCATGTGCCAGGAGACACAGTGAGTCCCTGCTCTCTGGAGACTCACAGAGACTCAGTTTACTGAGGGAAACAAGCCAACATAATGAACTGAAACACAAGGCAGATTGTGGCGAGGTGACAATATTCACTCATTTGTTCATCTAACATTTCCTGAGTGCCTGCTGGATGCCAGACTCTGTCTTGGGATTTTGCAGTCAAATATAGACACTCCTAGCCCATCAGGAACCTCCAGTTCAAAGATGGGTAATTAGGGGGCTCGGGGTCCTGCTCCAGGGCTCTCCCCACAATGCCACAGCCTTTCCCTTCATCTCCAAGCAGGCTGTGACTTTTCTGGTTACCGGAGAATTTTCAGTACTGACTTAGGCAGGCAGGAACTCAGATGCCCCCACAACACTGGGGGAGTTCTCACTGTCCTCCACAGCCCTTCTGGGGGAAAACAAAAAACAAAAACAGAGCCCCAAGATCCCTTCTAAACACAGGCAGTCCTCAGATGGACTGGTGTCCATCTGGCAGCACCCACACCACCACTTTTGGATCAGCAAGAACCAGGGTCCTCTTCCTAGCCTCCTGACCCCAGAGTCCAGCTCAGCCAGCGCCTAGCACATAAGGAGTGCTCTATAGATGGAGCAGGTAGGTTGTATTGCCAGTAACAGTGAAGCAGGATGCACAACTCCCTCTCCAGCAGTCAGGTCAAAGCTGATGGGGAAGGCTTAGTCCTTGCAAACCTAGTTCTGGTCCTTAGATAGCTCCTACCTGATTTGAGGGTGGGGGGGACCACTTATCCACACTTGGCCTCAGGACAGAGATGTGGGCAGCTGGCTATCCAACTGGCTTGGGCTGTGGCCCCCACCAAGGGGGAACCAGGGTGGGGATGGGGAAGATGGAGAAAGAGGGTGAGGCATCAACCTAGAAGGACTGTTGAGAGTGGAGCAGTTTGGGAAGGGAGGAGAGGGCATGGTTGAGGGGAGATGAGACGGACACGGAGTCCTGGGCCGGGGGCCTGAGCACTCGCTGGGAGCTGGGAGGGGCAGGGGGTGATTCTCTGGGGGACAGAGTGCAGAGGCAGCGGTGGAAGGAAGACCTAGAGATGAATTCCCAAGGAGGTGGGGTGGGGGGAACTGAAGCGAGTGGGCGGGGGCTGCAGAAGGAGTGGGCAGGGGAGCGGGGCTGACAGCAGGGAGTGCCCCCCGCCCAACCGCCCAGCCTCCTGCCCATGGTATTGATCGGCTAGATTACTCAATTTCACCCGTATTGATCAGGTAATTGCTTTATCTCGGGTCTCATTTGAGCTCTGCATTCTCCTGACGTTCCCGTCTCTCTCCCTCGTGTTTTTTCCTGTCAGCCTGACACAAGGCTCCCTAACACAGAATAAGTATATATACATATAGAGATATATATATACATATATATGTATATATATGAACATAAAGGTTTGGTTAGCCTGCCCCGGGTTGGTGTTTGGGAAGGGGGACAGGGGTGGATAGAGGAAGGTAAGACCAGCCTCCCCTCGGAGCCCCTAAATTCTCTTTTAGGAAACCCTTCCTGGCTCCAGATAGTGGAAATGTCTGCCCACCCCAGGTTCTCCGAGGTCCAGATAAGAACTGGGGGAAACAGGCTGCATAGGCCTTGGTTTCAATCTGTCTCTTCTCACCGCCCCACCCATCCTCCTCCCCTGCAAGACCTGGAAACCCCAACTCCTCAGCCAGGCTCTTGGACGTCCCCTTACTAAGTCTGCAGAGCCTTGCGTCTGTCCTTCTGGCTGCTCTTAACTATGTGTCCTGCCAGTCTGTCCCCTGCCCTCTCTGTGGCCCAATGTGCGTCCTTCCTGCCCACTTTCCTCACCCTCTCCCACTCTCCCCATCCTTGGCCTTGGCCCAATCCCCTAACCCCAGGGTTCAGGCAGCCTGTCCTTCCGCTGGAGGAAGGAAAACTAGGGAAGGAGACTCAGCCACTCCCCAGGGAGTCCACAGACTGTTCCTCCCAGGAGCTCCCAATCTGAGAAGCAATGGCTCTCGTCTTCCTGAAGCCTCCAGTCTGAGAGAAGGGACAAGAACCATCTGAGGACAGGACAAGAAGACCCCCACAAAAGTTATAGACAAGGTCCCGGGAGAGGAGTGAATGCTGGAAGATCCTGGGCAAGATTCAGCTCTCTCACCATCTTGCAAAGCTCAGCCCCAGATTAGCTCACAGACCAGCCAGGCAGAGTGGCAGCAGATACTGAAACCCTAATTTGCCAACAGTAGCTCCCCGGGCCTGGGTGCGAAGTCTATGGGGCCAAGGGGATCCATCCACCTGCAACCAGGTGCCTCCTTCCAGCACACACTCTGGATCCTGGAACCCTGGAATTCCCTGTGCAATGGCCAGAGCTGTGTCCAGGCACGCATGCGCCTCCACCCTGGACGCACCCTCCTGAGTATGAGCCTAGGGGACAGCTGTCCATCTGTTGTCTTGCACAGGCGCCTGCAATGTTAAGAGCAGGCCCAGGGTATGAAGATTCTTAGCACTGGAGCTCTATTTTCAAAACTTCTACTGAGACTGTGTGCCAGGCACTGAAGTTGGAACTGGGAATTCCATGGTGAACATCGATGGATAAGGCTCAGGCTCTCCCCATAGAGCTTAGAGACTCTAGGACATTATAAACCGGTTCTCCCTCCTACAGCCTCCAGGATCCCCCACCCGGTCCATGCACATCACCCAGGGCCTTGCAGGCTCACTCTGTCCCCTTTGAGGAAGGGAGCCCATCAGGTGGGGAGAGGGAAGGACTCAAAGCAGGGCGTCCAGTCACCATCTGTGCTGAGGGCGGGGGGGTCCCATCTCTGAGCCCCACGAACTCATCCCACCCAGTGAGGAGCCAGAGGAAGCAGTAGGGGGTGTGCAGGAGGGTGGGAGCCCCACAGGGTCCATCTGGCTACATCCTACCTGCCATGAGCTGTCAAGCACCATCACTCTCTGCCAATGTCCTCCACAGAGCCCAACCCAACTCTTCACCAGAGTTTTCCAGAGCAGGGGGCAACTGATCCTTTTTCCTCCTCATCTTAATTTCCAGAGTCCCATCTCTGTGCTCTGGGGAAGTTCCTCCTTGAGTCTAACCAGCATTCCTCCTGCTGCTCCCACAGCGTTTTGTTTTGTTTTTCTAGGTTCCTCTTCCATTCAAACGCCTCAACCTTTCCAGCTTCTCCTTCAACTCTCCACGCCCCATCTTTCTCTCATCCTTCCTTCCTTGACACCTGCATTCATTCACTTTGGCATCCTTGTATCCGGGCTTGGACGAAGAGTGACCAACTGTCCTGTTTTGCCTGAGACTGTCCCAGTTTTCGTTCTAAAAGTCCTGTGTTTGGGGGAACCTCTCTGTCCCAGGGACAGTGGGGCACCCTACCCGGAAGGTAGGATACTGCATGAGGCCCAGTTCGAGAAGCCAGATGGGAGCAGGGTTTGAGTACAGATACAAAGAGGCCAGCAGCATTTTCCCACGTGTCCACAGAGACAAAGACAGACAGACAGACACACACACACACATATACACAGAGATATCCATAAACAGTCTCTAAAACAAAAACACAGCCCACACATCCAGAAGCAGACACCCACAGAAACACAGACACCCGCATTCAGATTCAGACACAGACAAACCTGGCCTCACACCCGCATTCCTCGAGACAGGTGTGTATGGACACACATAGGCACGCACAGTACACCAACAACGCACAGCGGAAACACAAAAACTGACACAGACACCTACGCACAAAAACACACGGTCATCCACAGAGAGACACTCATTGTATGACTCCACAGAGACACACATTCAGACGCCCACAGAGAGGCACGAATAAGACCCAGGAGCACAAAGATGCCTTCACCTGCGCCCACAGACTGAGCCAATCCACAAATTCTAGAGCTTTTCCCTGTTCTGCCTTGGAAATGCTCACAGGATTGGGGATGTTGGCTGGGCTCAGCCCCAGAGGCGAAGGTGGGCCCAGCCTGAAGGTCTCAGGGGACCTCAGCCTGAGGCTCACAGAACCAGGTAGAGAGAGCACACCCCCCAACCTGCTGAAGACTCCCTCTGCCTGGCAGGCCCTGCCCCCGCGCCCGTGCCAGGGCTGGGGACAGCTCTGAGAGCAGCCTCTCTGGAGAGCAGGTCGGGCGTGGGAAGCCCTGGCTCCCTCTCTTGGGGGTGGAGAAGTGTGAGTGAAATGGGTTTATTACTGGGAGTCTGTTGCTTCGATTGGTATCGATCCCCGCGTGTCACCTTCCATTGCCACTAATGGGACATGAAGAGTCGCCACCAACACCACAGCCCCCGGCTGCACACACTCACCCGCGGCTCCCCTCCCCTGCGCCCCCCCATCCCGAAGCTGCATCCCAGGCTGCCTCAGCCCCGCCTCCTCCCGCATCCCCAGCCTCACCTCCTCCCTCTGCCTCCTCCTCTCCCTCTCCTTCGACCTCTTCTTTGTCTCCCTGAGTCTGATTCCAAAAGCTTCCCCTCCTTTTCTTTCCCCCCTTTCCGGCCACCTAAGGACCTTATCCCTCCATTCAGGGGTGTCCCTTTTCCCTCCCCTCACTTCCTCTTTTCTCCCTCCTCTGGGTCCAGTCTCAGTCACCATCATTCCCCCATGGGGGTGCACTGGGCCCCACCCAGTCTTGGGGAGCGATGGGGGATTCACGGGAATGAGCCAGTGGGAACCATCCCTCTTTCACCAACAGCTGGCAAGGAGTGCTTATCAAGGGATAGTCTCCTTCTGTCACACCTGGACTGGCCAGATGGACCCTCCTGGAACCAGCCAAGTCCCCCACCTTCATTCATTGCACTGGCTGCCACGACCCCAGGCCAGATCCTGGCAAGAAGAAAAAGGAAAGAGGGAGGAAATCTTTTTCTTTTCCCTCTCGCTGTTCCTCGTGGAGGAGATAACACCACCTCTTCATCTCTACCCCACCTGGCAAACCCCTCACCCCCTACAGTGCCTGGGGAAACCCTCCCCAGGGCCTGATCTCCCATCTGTGGGTCTTCGGTCCTGCCCTTGTTAATGTCAGATGGTTATGAAACCACAAGTGAGACCTGAGAGGACCCATTCAGGGTGGTGAGGTCTTGATACAAAGTATGTCAGACAGTGTCGATAGACTGGGAATTTAGCCTATCGTGCTGGTTACTCAAGTATGAAAAAAAAGCCACTGACTAGAACAGGAAAAGTCTACTTGCAGCTCAGATAGAGCATCCTTGTCTTTGCTGCTGTGAAAGCAGTCTGCGCGCCTGAGTCTGTGCCATCACACCCTGGGGGCTGGCAGGGGAGCTGAGGAGAGGGGCTCCTCCCAGCCCCGCCCTGCGCCCCGATCAGCCCTGAGAAACTCCTCTCCAAGTGACCCTGGGAGATACCCAGAGCCAGCTCTAAGCCGCAAAGTGGGAAGGGCTGCCTCTTGTTGACTCCTGTCCCCAGACAGGGATGAGGTCTCCACCCCCCCATCAATGGGCCCCATTACTGTGTGAGCGTCGTTTAAGGGGCTGCATCAGGCCAGGTACAGTTACTAGATACAAAGTTGTGGGTTTGAAGGCAGTTTAAAATGCTGAGGCTTCCTGTTGCAACTTAGGGTAGTTGGATTAGCTAGAGTGTGGGGAGCTGGTCGGGTACCTGTTGGTTTATTCACTCGGCGATCATCTGTAGGGCGGCCTCGTGTCCAGGCACCGCACCAGGCACCGGATGCACACAGAGATGCTCAAAAGAGCAAAGGAAAGGGCTGGATTTGGTCAGGGGACCTCCCCTCCCCAAAGGGCACTAGGCCATTTGCCTGTGTCTCAGGGAAGAAACAGAGAGGCTCAGGGTCCCACCATAGAAGCCAATGTCTGTGCCAAGTGCCCAGCTTCCTAATCCCACACCGAGCCTCCCCTCCAAGGGCCAGCAATCAAAACGTGGATTGTACAGAAAGGGTAGGGGCGGTGGTGGGGGGACTGCTGTGACCAGGTTTACGGGCATGTGAGAGGAAGTGGGCAGGGACAGCGTGTGGAGCAGCAGAAGAGAAAAGGTGAAACCCTAATAGTCTCAGAAGCAGCTGCTCTGGTTCTCACAAGGACTTGAAGTTAGCAACGTGAGGGACTTTCCTGGGAATTGGGACAGTGGCAGGAAGTGGGACAGCAGAAGAGCCTTGAGCCTCCCTCCCTGGAGGCCTGTCAGATGTCACCCTCCCAAGAGAGCCTGTGGAGGCAGTAGGTGGTCTGAAGGACCTGTGGAGTCCAGGCCCACCGTGTAGGTCCCAGTTCTCCCACTAAAGATTGTGCCACAACCTGCTCTTCCAATGGGGCCTTCATGGGGGAGGGGGAGGACAGAATGGCTCTACCTCCCCAGAATCCTCTCCTTGGCCTTGGCATCTTCCTGCTCTGAACTCAAATGGTCCTAAATCCTTAAATGAAGGAAATGGGTTGGGGTGAAGGTGAGCAAAGGGGCAGAGCCAGCTCTTCAAGTGAGAAAACCCCAGTGACATCTGAGAGAGATGCCTGGGGTAACACGTCTTGGCACTAACCTCAGTCTTCCTGGCTATAGCTCTCTGTCCTCTATGGAGATCCAGTTTGCCTCGTCCTGGCTAATATTCCTCCCTTCTCCCTGCATCCAACTCCCTGGAACAGTGTTCTGGACCATCCCTCCCTTTGTAACCTCTTTCCTTTTTGCCCTCGATGGTCTCGGAGCCCGGTCCTCCTGCCTCTCCCCCAACAAGGACCCTCTCTTCGTGGCCCCTAGCTCCTGTCTCTTCCAGCAATCAGCCTCTCTCTCTCACCTTTCCATCATGTTAGCTTCGGTTGATTTAACCAGAAAACAACCCCCAGAATTTAATTCCATGGCCCTCCATTCCCATCTGGATCAGCTCAAGGCTGGGAGGGGCTGTGTAATGATGGGGGGGAGTAGTGGGGGAGAGAGAAACTTGGCCTCCCAGAGTCAAGGAGAAAAAAAAAAAAAAGAAAATCATATTGATTCCCCAATGACAGCCGTCAATCTTTTCCTCCCCACTAGGGATTGGGGAGATTGGACGCAGGCCCAACAGGCTCCAGGGTCCCTTGGTCCCCAGGACGTTAAAAAGAGAGGCTCTGGTCTTTGACAGCCTCTCTCCTCTAGTTTCCCCTGAGGTCAGTTACCTAAATTCTCCATGCCCTCCCCCGTGTATTCTGGAATCCTACCACCTTATCTTGTTCCTGCTATTTATTTAGCAGGGTATCTGATGCCCCTGCAGTTACTTTCTCCTGTCTGGTTTATGACTTAGTGGGCAGTTCTTCTTGCTGTCTAACTTTGAGTAGTATTTATAAAGAAAAGGAAAAATCTGTTTTCTAGAGCCCTAAGAGGAAAGAGACATAATAAGTGCTTTAAAAACCTTAGAGAAAAGGTGACTGGGTAAACTATTAGTTTCATTGTGGTACTTGAGACTAAGAGGAAAGTTACAGATTATGAAGGTTCAACACCAGTATGCGAGCGGAGGTGGGACCTGGGACTCCGAGGGGAAACAGGGAGTGACGTAGTGTTAAGAGTCAGAGGTTATGAACAGGGGGGTCTTGTCCAGGCCTGGACTCATCTCCACAGGACGTTCTATGAGAGTAGGGCCGACTTATAGTGGGAAGGGTAGACAGCTGGAAGGACTTCCTGGCAGTTCAGCGTCGCTTTTCCTAAAACTGAAGCGGGTGTAGCCCTCTCACCAGTCTCCCTGTTGGTCAGATGTTTCAGGAGCCATCTGCCCCAGAGGAAGGCTCTGGATGCAAAGGACCCAGTGGAAGACCCTCCCTTCCACCCTACCCGCCCACAGAGGTGGAGGGGACTCAGGGCCGTGGTGCCACTGGCCCCCGAAGGGTTAATGCTATTGTCTGAAAAACCACATCAGCTCCCCTGGGAGCTTGGAGATCCCGCTCTCATTTTAAGTAACCCTAACTCAGCGCGTGATGAGCGAGGGGTCGCTGGGCGAGGAGTGCGCCAGAAGGAGCCGCTGGACTGAGCCCGGAGAAGCTGCTGCACCAAGGTAAGGGGGCTCTGGTGGCTGGTCTGCCGCTGGGGCTGGCCAGAGGGATAGCCCTTCTCCTCCCCCACCCCTACCCCAGCTGTGGAGCCAGTCGCAGAGCAACCGGGAAGAGGAAAAGAAAGGAGACACAGGCACGGGGTGAAAATGAGAGCCCGAGGGCCACACTGAAGCCGCCTAGGAGGAGCCAGGCTCTTCCATCCAGGTGTGGGACAGCGCAGAGGCAGGTGTAGGGCAGTCAGGGCAGAGAGAGGCAGGGACCCCAGAATGACAGCGGGTCTGGCATGGCACCAGGCTCTTCTGCCCAGATGGGGCACAGCTGGGGTCAGATGTCAGTTCACTGGGCCAGAGAAGACTCCTGCGATAAATGGGGCCAAGTCAGGCTCTTGGGGCTGAATGAATGAGAGTCTCAGCCATCCCCGTGCCCTGTTGTCTGTACCTACAGGGAGTTCAGCGGCTCAGAGAGCTCACTGCTGCCATCCGTGTGGCCAGGTTGAAGGGCAGTGGGGGAGGACTGACACTAGGGCGTGGGCATCACAGCGTGGGCATGGGAAGGAGTAGGAGGTGGTCCCAGGGAGGGCAGAGTTAAGGTTGTGCTCCCACCTGTGCCGGGCTGGGATGAAGTGACACCTCTGATGGAGTGAAGGGATTCTGCCCCATCCATCCGCTTCCCTCGCTTCCTCAGAGTCCTGGCTTCTTCCCAAAGAGCGACGTCCAAGAAGCCTGAAATCAAAGAGCTTGGGTGCCCCGTGTCAGGCGCACCCCTGTGACAGCTGGGGCGGAGGTGGGCTGTGTGAGGCTGGAGATGCACAGACGGTGATGCTCCTATGGCAGAGAAAGGTCTTACTCTCCCTCCCAACAGACAAGAGGGCAAGCACTGGGAAGGAGGCGGTGCCGCTGCCACTCCACCTCCAACCCCTTTCTGACCCTGCTCGAGGGCAGTGGGGCCCCGTGGGGAGAGAGTCCAGGGCACATGGATGGAGTCTCGAGTCGGGTTTGGCCCTTAGTGGAAGTTGAACTCAGGGTTCATGGTAAGATTGGGTACGAGGGCCAGGGTTGAGGCGGAAGCTGGAAGCAGACATGGCATTGAGGGCTGGCGACTGAGTGAGACAGCGTCAGAGGCCCCCAGCCGCTGAGAGCGCCCTGGGAGGCCCGCTGCCTGCTGCATTCCCCGTCTGTCCCCGTTACTCAGCCCCAGACAGGCCTGCCAGATCATCCCAGCTCAGCACTTGGCTGAGAGCTTTCACTTCCTTGGGCTGGCCAGACTCCTCAGCCACCTACTGGAGGGGATTTCTTGTCCCCTGGGTGGGGACATGAAGGGAAGGATAGGGGGGTGTCCAGTCAGGGGGATCCCCTGGGGCCCAGCTGATGGGAATGAGATGAAAGGAACCAACACTGAGTTTGTGCTGGGAGAGAGGGCAGGGGGCCGCTGGAGACCTCGGGGGAGGGCAGGGGCACTGGAGGAGCCTGGGTCGGGAAGCTGGGGGCCTGGGTTTTAGTTTCCATCTCTGAAGCACAGGTGAGAGACAGGAGGGCAGGAGAAAGACAGAAAGAGGTAAGACAGAAAGTGACCAAGAGAGACAGTGACAGAGACAGCACAACAGAGGGCAGGCTGGGTGAGAGGTGGTGAGGCAGGGACACCCTCTAAGGAGGAAAACGGGCACAGGGGGAGGCAAGACAGAAAGATCACTGGATTTGTAGACAGGCGACAGTATGATCTGCAGACATAAGACGTAAAGACAGGAATGGAGAGACCAAGGGAAACTGAGACAGAAAAGGATGGACAACAGAGAAAAAAGAAAGTGAAAGGAGCTAGGGAAGTAAGACAAGAGAAGCCTGGTAGACAGGAAGTGGAAACAAGAAAGAATGAGACTTGAGAGGGGAGAGGAGAGAAACTGTAAGCAAGGAGGAAACAGTTGAAGATTAAAGGTCAAACAAAGTGAAACAGAGACTTGGAGGGGCCAGACCAAGGGAGCAGTGGGTGTGAGGCTGGAAGCTGGTCTCCTGACACCCCAATTCCCGTTCCCCAACCCCTGGGTCCTTGGGGGGGGGGGGTCTGGGACTTTCCCCCTGACTTTTTTTTTTTTTTTTTGCCGTATGTGGCCCTCTCACTGTTGTGGCCTCTCCCATTGTGGAGCACAGGCTCCGGACGAGCAGGCTCAACGGCCATGGCTCCCGGGCCCAGCCGCTCCACGGCATGTGGGATCCTCCCAGACCGGGGCACGAACCCGTATCCCCTGCATCGGCAGGCGGACTCTCAACCACTGCGCCACCAGGGAAGCCCTCCCCATGACTTTTAACTGCCCTTCCTGCCAGGTCTGGGGGTGGAGCATGGGACTGTCTGGGTTTGGATTTCGACTCCATGGAGTAACACAAACCTTTTAAAATCCCACAGCCCCCAGGGACCACAGAGACAAGAGCCAGAGACGAGTCTGCAAGGGGCTGGAGGGGTGGGGGTGGGGCGAAGAGGTGATAAAGATCTGAGACCCGATGGGGGGGGCACTGGCAATGGGAGTACGTTGAGAGGGAGCCTGGAGAGGGGGCTCAAGGCTGAGGAGGAGGAAGGAGGGATTCAGGGGAAGTAGGTGGACCCTGCCGGGCCAGTGGCAGAAAGGGAGGCGCCTCTCCCAGGTGTGGGGAGGGAGATGGGGTTTAGCTGGCCAGATTCCCAGCCAGGGAGCATCCAGAAGGGCTCCTCTCTGCCCTAGGCTGTCTGGGTTTGGCAGAAGAAGGGACAAGATGCCCTTGGTGAAGAAGACATCCATCCCTGCCCCTCCCCCGAATTCCCCAAGGGAAAAGGTGTTGGCTTTGCCCTTCTGAGGCCCCCAGCTGGTCTTGCTCTCCATCCTAAGCAGCTTTCGCTAATAGCATTAAGGGAGGTCTCAGGACTAACCGCTCTCCACTTGGGGTTGAGATCAAGGGGAGAGACCAGAGCCTTCTAATCAGACTGGGGATTTGGCCCAGAGGCGGGGCGGGGATGAGCAGTTTGCTCGACGCTAACAAGCAGAGAATATTACACACACATCCCCCCAGACTGCCATCTCTGTGTTTCCCTCATTGACCCTCAGGGCTGGTTTCTCCACTCTGATCTTTCAGTCTCCCAGGGCTGTATCTGGACCTCACCTGTGTCCACAGCATCCCCGATTTCCGCGATGCTATTTCTCCGTCTCATTCTCTCTGATTCACTCTCTTCCTCGCCGACCCTCTTGCCCTCTTTTTGGCCGCCTTTGAATTTATAAACAGTCCGTTTTCCCACTCATCAATCAAGCAGTCACTGAGAAGACTTCGTTGTGTCCAATCAATCAGATTATGGGGACAATCCACTTTAGCAGCTTAGAAGGGCCAACGACAAAGTGACTTATGATGCAAGTTTCTACTTTGCAGAGAGGCAGCCTTGTCTTGAGCTCTGACCTTTGTTTATCCTGGGCGAGTTCCTGTCCTCCTCACCTCTCTGTATTCCACTCTGCCCATCTGACAGTCCTCTGGCTTCCCCCCGACCCCCACTGTTGATCACTTTTCTGGCCAAGAGCCCACCTCTCAGGTTTAGACTGGAGCACCTCCTTCAGGACCCAGGGCCTCCTAAGCCTTGCCTCTGCTCCCAAGTTTCATCCTCAACTTTTCTGCCCTGATTGACTAATTACAGCTCAGAGCCTGGAGTCAGACCTGTTTGCATCCGGCTCCACCACTAGCCCTGGGATCTTATGCAAGTCTTCTAATCTTTTGAACCTCAATTTCCTCAGCTTGCAAAACAGAGATAATAATACCCACCACGAAGGGCTGTGAAGATTCAATGAAGTAACATAAGAAAAAAACAGTCAAGCCCAATGCTGGATTCGTGATAGGGGCCCAGCTCATATTAACTAAACTCTTAAAACCTAAAATCTGCTTGGGACATTTCTTTTGGCTCCAACATCTAGGTTAAGTCTCTCTTTTTTATCATCGTTATCGCTATTGCTTTACTTAAATAATTACCTAAAACCTACATGTGTTGTAATGAGCGCTTGTGTGGGCCAAGGGGATTAATCCTATTAATAGTAATCAGGGGCTTCCCTGGTGGCG
The DNA here is from genome assembly GCF_000442215.2 of Lipotes vexillifer. NCBI lineage: Eukaryota > Metazoa > Chordata > Mammalia > Artiodactyla > Lipotidae > Lipotes > Lipotes vexillifer. Next base: position 968,117 of record NW_006785665.1, read on the forward strand.
CAGTGGTTGAGAGTCCGCCTGCCGACGCGCGGGACGCAGGTTCGTGCCCCGGTCCGGGAAGATCCCCACATGCCGCGGAGCAGCTGGGCCCGTGAGCCATGGCCGCTGAGCCTGCGTGTCACATTTGGCTTCATATTTTAGATTTTGTTCTTTGAGGGAGCAGGAGAGAGAGAGTTTGGTAGCCTACCTAGGTGGCTCAATATTATAAATTTTGTATTTTGTATTAAGTTCTTGCTTTCCACTCTTTCACTTAAGAGCTGTGTGACCTTAGAGAAGTTAGTCAACCCCTCTGAGCTCCACCTCATCTGATACTTCCTGTGAGGTTCAGGGTGTGTCAATTTCTCAGCACAGTGCAGAGTGCCCTGAGGGTCTGCTCTGCGGTGGGTTTATTGCTCTCTTCTTGCCAGATCCTAAATCTACCCTGAGGTCTCAGACCAGGAAACGTCATCAGATCCAGCAGGAGGCACCACAGCCCTAGGAATTCTATCTGCTTCCTCCAAGGAACAGTCCTCCTTTGGAATCTCTCACCTCTGCTCCCCCTATTTCCCCACCCATTTTCCTAAGATGAGGTAGGAGACATCCCAATCATCTGGAGGTTAGACAAAGGAGGAACTTCCCAATGGACAGAGCAGGAAAGGAAGGTGGGAGAGGAGTAGGGGCATCTGCTTCAGGGGAGGAAAGGAAGGAGAGAAGATTCCAGAATATCAGCTATCAGTTTAGAGACAGATGGATGGGTGGGAAAACCTATTCACCCAGATTCAGAGTGGGCACAGACCTACTCATAGCCCTGTCTGCCTTAATTTCGAGAGATGCTCTCTGCTGGGGCCAGATTGGGTACCCCTGGACACACCTGCCCCCAGCAGGCTGTAGGTTTGTCCACTGGCCCACCTGGAGCTGAGTGTTCCTTGGGAAAAGGAGAGCAAGAGACCCAGTGACCTTTTAGTGTGGGGGGAAGGAGGGCAGGGTTGGAATTCCTTGACTTTTTTATTTTATTTTATTTTATTTTATTTTATTTTATTTTATTTTATAAGCATAGTTGATTTACAATGTTGTGTTAATTGCTGCTGTAGAGCAAAGTGATTCAGTTATACATATATATATATATATATATATATATATTCTTTTTCATATTCTTTTCCATTATGGTTTATCACAGGATATTGAATATAGTTCCCTGTGCTCTACAGTAGGACCTTGTTCTTGGGATTTCTTGGGATTCCTTGGGATTCCTTGACTTTCCAACACCCACAGCTCCTTAATGCTGTTTCCCATGGATTCTTGCTACTCAAAGTACAGCCCATGTACCAGCAGCGCTGGCATCACCTAGGAGCTTGTTAGAATGCAGAATCTTAGGTTACACCAAGTCCCACTGGATTAGAATCTGCATTTCAAAGAGATCCTCAGGTGACTCTGATGCACATTAGAGTTTGAGAAGCACTGCTACAGATGATTTGTTTCAAGTCTTAAGGCAGCACGGTATATGAAAAAGTGCTGTGAATTAGGAGTGGAGGGTGGAACGACCATACACCATTGTCAAGTCGCTTTCCCTCTCTGAGCGTCATCTGGAAAGTGTGGAGGCTACTCCAGATAAGCCCTCACATGCCTCCAGACCTGATGGCCTAATAAGTTCTGGTTGAGAACAGCGCTCGCCTCATGCCAACTGCATCAGAGATGGAAACCCAGAGCCCAGGTGGTGTGAGCCAGTCCCCTGTGCGCAAGTAGTCCGCTGCGCCCAGGGCCCAGCCCCAGGAGCAGACCTCTCATTCTCCCATCCCTCCTCATCCTCTGGCCTATCAGTTCATCTTGCACTAGTGACAGTAGAAGCCAGCTTTTCACACCATCCTCAGTTCCATCTGGAAGGCTTTGTGACTTAGACATTTCCTCTCCTTCCCTCACCTGCATCAGGCAAGTTTATCTTACTAGGGCTCGTTCCCCAGTCTTCCCGCATCTCAATGCCCACCCCCATCCCACCCCCAAGCCAAATTGGGAACCAGCAAGATTCCATCTTCCTTGCCCATGGTTCATTAATTCAACAAATATTTATAGAGCCCCTGTGAGTACAAGGCCCTGGGCTAGGGTGGGTTCCGGGGAGCCAGCAGGGAAGAAGACAGCCAGGGTTCCTGACCACAGGGAGCTGACACTCTGAAGGGGAAGACAGATATTAAACACATAGTGACACCCTTGATAAATTCATCACCATTCATTGACTCTACCAACAATCATTTCTTGAACATCCATGACGTGCCAGGCGCTCTGCTAGGCACTGGAAACTCCTCAGTGAATAAAACGCACAAAAATCCCTCCGCTTCTCAAATGTAAAATTGTTCTAAGTACTATAAAGGTGTGGGTTTGTGTATCTGCCAACTCCTCACACTCAAGGTTTAGAACGAGCCAACGATTAACTACATTTTCACTTGTCTCCTCCTGGGAAAAACCCCTATCCTGTTAAGCCCTGAGAAAAGGTCTCATTGTCTAAATCCCCCAGCGGCGGCAGGACCTAGGACCCTCTGCTTTCCTCCCCATCTATAAAGCGGCTCAGCCTCAAGTCCCAAGCCCTGGGTCAGCCCCTGGCCAGTGAGGAGTTCCCCCGGGGAGGCTGGGCCCAGCCTGGCTAGGGGCGAGCTTCCTGCCTCAGACCCTGCTCCCCCGCCTCAGTCTCCCTTTCCTCCCCTAGTCTCTTCCCTCCTCTCTCTTTCCTTCCTCTTTCACCTCCTTCTCCCCTGCCTTCTTTCGCTTCCTCCTAAGAGGGGACCATTTCCCCCCAAGACCCAGACACAGCTCTTGCCCCCCCGGAGTGGACAATGCACTGCAGCTGCCTGGCTGAGAGCATCCCTGCCATCACCTCCCGTAACTTCTGGATCTCAGGTGAGCCTCCGCCAGGTGTCCCAGCTGTCCTCCAGCAGTACCCCAGAGGCCTCGGGAGCAGTGGGACGGCGCTCACTCCCCTCTCCACCCCAGGCCTGGCCTTCCCCGATTGGGCCTACAAAGCCGAGTCGTCCCCGGGCTCCCGGCAGATCCAGCTATGGCACTTCATCCTGGAGCTGCTGCAGAAGGAGGAGTTCCGCCATGTCATCGCCTGGCAGCAGGGAGAGTACGGGGAGTTTGTCATCAAGGATCCAGACGAGGTGGCCCGGCTCTGGGGCCACAGGAAGTGCAAACCACAGATGAATTATGACAAGCTGAGCCGGGCCCTCAGGTGAGAGGAGGCAGCCAACGTGGCCAGACAGGGCAGAGTTCAAAGAAAAGAGCTGTGGTTTCTGGCACCCCTGTCAGATTCCCGCCCCTCCAAGGCTTGGGAAATGCTCTGGAGTATGGTAAGATGTCCAGTGGTTATCCAGGAACAGCTTGGGGTTTGCCTTGGCAGCCTGGGGACGGGGGATGTGGCTGCGTCTCTGACTGCATCCTCCCTGCCACTGGGCCAACCCTTTATTCTCAACCTTGGAATCTCCAGATATTACTACAATAAGAGGATCCTGCACAAGACCAAAGGCAAAAGGTTCACTTACAAGTTCGACTTTAGCAAGCTCATCGTAGTCAACTACCCTCGGTGGGAGTTGCGGGCACCGCCATCCCTCCACTTGCTGCTGGGGGCCCCTGCTCTGTTTCGACCAGCCCTGGTGCCCATGGGTATACAGAGTGAGGTAGGCATGCAAGCTGGTGCTGTCCCCAGAGCTCCACGAGAACCTGCCTCTCTGCCTCAGGGGCCCCTCAGCTTTCAATGCTCTTCTCCCCCTGCATCCTTAGTCCCTGAGTGCCCCAGGGGTGGGGGTGATACTCTGAATCACCCCTACATATTTAACGATCCCTATAGTAGAGCACCTGCCTATGAGAGAGGGCAACTCCTTCTGTGCCAGGATCACAGGGAAGGGGGTGGCAGGGTCTCAGGGGAGGGTCCAGGACACGTGGGCAGTTCTGACTTAGCAACCATTATGAGATTATTTCATTATTTTAATGACTGGTCATTAAAACAAACAATGTATACTGGGGAATACACGCCAGGGAGGGTCCATTCAACCCCTGAGCCTGCTCTCCTCACTCCCCAGCTCCTGCACAGCAGGCTGTCCACCCATCGGGCCATGGCAGAGCAACTGGCTGGACAGCGGACCCCTCAAGGACCACCAGAGGCCTCCGGGGACAAGAAGGGAAGCGGCAGCATTGTCTACCGTGAGTGCTCAGGACTGGGGAGGGCCCAGGGAATCTTAAGCAGAGGAGGGGAGGATCCTTTTTTTTTTTTTTTTTTTTAACAAGTTTAAACAAAAGTCTTTCAAAACCTTTGCCCTCTGTGGGTAAATGAAATTGCAATGACCCC
>NW_006785665.1:972435-975793 GCF_000442215.2 Lipotes vexillifer
TTTTTTTTTTTTTTTTTGCGGTACACGGGCCTCTCACTGTCGTGGCCTCTCCTGTTGCGGAGCACGGTCTCTGGACACGCAGTCTCAGCAACCATGGCTCACGGGCCCAGCCGCTCAGCGGCATGTGGGATCTTCCCAGATCGGGGCACGAACCCGTGTCCCCCGCATCGGCAGGTGGACTTTCAACCACTGCGCCACCAGGGAAGCCCCCGGGAGGACCCTTTGGATTGAGCACATGGGTGAGGGGGCATGAGTCAAAGGATAAGTCATGTATTCATTCAACAAACATTTATTGCTCACCAGCTATTTACTAAGTGTGGGGACCCAGAGATGAAAGATGTCTCTCAAGATGCTCGGAGATCAGTAGGGAACAGAGATGGGAGGATGGTCACTGACCAGTGCTGAGATTCTGGAAAGCACGAGGTGCTACGGGAATGCAGATGAGTTGGGGCTTCCTGGAGGAGTCTACACCTGAGCAGGTGAAGAAGATGGAGAAAGATGCCCAGGCAGAGGGAACAGCATTTGTGAAGTAAAACGCTGCAAATGAGTGTAGTAAATCTGAATATCTGCTGGCAGCTTACATGGTGAGAGTAAGGTGCGTGATGGGACTGGGAACAAGGAGGCGGGTGAGAGACGAGGCTGGCAAGGCAGACAGGCGTCTGGCCACGGAGGGCCTCTGAAGCCATGCTGAGGGGACTTGGACTTGATCCTGTGGACAGGAGGGACCCAGAGGGGGAGGCACACACAGATGTTCATTTTGCAAAGACGACTTGGGTTGATGTAGAGTTTGGGGTGGAAGAGGCATACAACTGATGTTGGAGGCTTTGAAGATCATCTAGGCAGGGGACGATGGGGACAGAACCAAGGCAAGGGCCATGGGTGGAGGAGGAGGCCCAACTGAAGAGAGATTGGGAAGATAAAGTTCACCCATTCATTCCCTTATTCACTCATTTCTTCTTTCAACAAATAGCTCATGGGCTCCTGTTGATTGTGCCAGGCCCTGTCCTAGGGCCAGGGATGCCAATGTGAGCAAGACTGCCTTTATAGAGCTTGTAAACAAGAGGGGGTTTGCGGACATTCAGTTAATAATCCAACAAATAGATAAGTAATGATAATTGTGCTAACTGCTACAGGGAAGTTCAGGGTGCAGCCGGGAAGACTTCCTTGACAAAGTGACATTTGAGCTGAGACCCAAAATGTAAATCGGTGCCAGCTTAGTTCAGAGGGAGAGAGGAGAGCATGGCAAGCAGAGAGAATAAGGTGTGCAAAGGCCCTGGGGCAGAAAAGAGGAACCGGGAGGAAGCCAGTGTGACAGCACATGGAGGGGTGATGGAGGGGGACACGGCAAAAATGCAGGCAGAGGCCAGTTCTTCCAGGACTGTAAGCTGGGAAGAGGCAAAGTCAGATTTTCTGTGAAAAAGATCACAGAGACACTTGACCAACACAAGGCTCTTCTGCAGAAGCCCAAGACCTATCCCACCACTTCTGGCAATTTCATGGAATAAAGACCCATGGCCCTCACCCCACCCGAGTGCAGCTGAGAGCCCAGAGGTCCCACCTCCCAGAGAATGCAGGACACCTGGCTCTGGGTCCTCATGAGCGCAGCCAAGGCTGTGGGCGTAGGGCGGCCCAAGACCTGCTAGGACTCGTAAGGCCACAAGTCTGGCAGCCTGCAGCAAGACAGCACCTGAACACCTCTCTGTTCTTCCACCCACACCCATCCCTTCCCAGTTCTGGGAATGCCTTGGGCACAGAGCTGCTCTCTTTGGGAAACTATGAGGAGGAAATCAAAAAATATTCCCTGGCGAGCCCCCGCTTGGCGTGAGGTATTTTGCACCTGCCTGCCCTCTGTGGGTACACAGGCCCTGCCTGTGCTTGGGTCCTGGGGCACACTAAGCAGCTTTAGGTCACTGGGAGTCTAGTAGCAACCACATGCCCACTTCTGGATCGGGATTCCAGAAGGGTGTGCCAGCCCTTCACTCCACCTTCACTCACAGCATTTGGTGTCAAGAGAGGAAGCTGCTTCTGGGCAGAAGAGCGGCCAGGACTACTGAGCCAGGGGCAGAACCTGCAGGACCAGAGCTGGGAAGGGGCGGGGAGGGGTAGGAGGACTCTTAGAACCATCTTCTCCACATGCCTACTCAGCTGTGGGGCCCTGAGGGGGGACACTGCCCCCAGGAGCCCCAGGGGACACAACCTTCCTGGGGGAAAACAGCAGTCTCCACATCATCTAAGGACCCAAGAAAAGGACAGTGACCTAGGAGAAGATACATTCTTGCAGGGGTCTCCACGCTTTTCCCCATGAAGGATCATTTTTACCATTTTCCCCTTTCACAGATCCAGATCCAGAAATATTGTTCCTACCAAATAAATCGGATGAACTAAGTAATAACTAAGTTGTTTTTCCAGTTTTTACTAACTATAGCCTTGCCGATGTCATCACCTTGGCTTGATACTTGCTAAGAAAAAATGTGGAACTGGAGTTAGGTTTTGTGAACTATAGAAAGTGGTGTGAAGTTCTATATAATCATCCCCAGAGATCCCAGGCTAGGAGTCCCTATTGCAGGATCCTGGGGAAACAGGGCAGATCTGGAAGGAATGGAAGGAGGGAGGGCTTCTTGGAGGATGAGAGCTATAGGCCAGAGCCAGCCAGAGAAGGGGAAGGCTGGGGCTCACCCCACATGCTTGGCCTCACAGCTCAGCAGGCCCCACGATGCTGCTTTATCTTAGCTGGGAGCAGGGGGTTTATAGATGAAAGAACTGAGGACTGAGAATTTAAGTGACAAACCCAGGGTCACACAACTAGATCTTTGCCCAGCTAGAATAGAACTAGAGTCCTTTGCTACAGGGACGAGGAGAGTGAAGAATGGATCCATTGAGTTATGGCAAAGAATATCCTCATTCATTCATCCAACACATTTTTACTGAGCACTTAATACACGCCAGGCTGGGTTGGATCCCGGGATCCAGAATAAAACAGACACAGTTCCTGCCACCACAGTGTTGGGAACACAGATATTAATAATCACACAAATGACTCCTGATTCTAAGCAACAGGGCCCTGGAGGAGACTACCAGGAAGGATGAGGGGGGAGTCCAGGGGCTCTCACCTAGGCTGGGAAGGCTCAGAGGCTTCCCCAAGGAGAAGACATTTACGATAAGATGTGAAGCAAAGAAAAAAGGAAGGTGCACAGGTGGGGAGAGAAGGTTTCAAGCAGGAGCAAAAAGAAATGGGAGGGCTTCCCTGGTGGCGCAGTGGTTGAGAGGCCGCCTGCTGATGCAGGGGACACGGGTTCGTGCCCCGGTCCGGGAAGATCCCACATGCCGCAGAGCGGCTGGGCCCGTGAGCCGTGGCCGC
>NW_006785665.1:976184-982912 GCF_000442215.2 Lipotes vexillifer
CTGGGGCGCCGCAACAGGGGAGGCCACAACGGTGAGAGGCCCGCATACCGCAAAAAAAAAAAAAAAAGAAATGGGAAGTGGGCAGAGAAAGGAGACATCTCCAGCAGTGGGGACTCACTGATCCTTTCTCTCTCTCTCTCTCTCTCTCTCTCTCTCTCTCTCTCTCTCTCTCCCTCTCTAGGACTTGGCTCTGCCCCAGCCCCCTGCCGGCTCAGCCCTTGCTGCCATTTGGGGAGCCCCCAAGACGAGCCTCCCAGTTTTGCCTCCTTCACGCCTCCCCTGCCACCCCCTGTCCCCTCTGACTGGCCCCACCTCTCAGGGCCTTTTTTGCCCCCTGTCCCCGCAGGGCATCACTTCCCAGGGTCCTCCATGCCGGACACCCTGCTCCCAGGACCCGCAGGGGCCCCAGGGGCCCGGCATTTTCCCGGCCTTCCTCTGTTGGCCGGGCTGGCGCAGGGGGCTGGGGAGAGGCTCTGGCTCTCAAGCCTGAGGCCCGAGGGGCTGGAGGTAAAGCCTGATTCCACGATGGATCCCTGCTTCTCCTCAGAGAGGCAGGAACCCTACATGGTAGAGGAAAGTCCTGTGTCCCCCAATCTGGAGAACTTCGAGGCAGTGTGGCCCTTGGATCCTCCTTAATGGGAGAGGAAGATGTGAAGTGGGAGGTGTCCCCCAAACTCCATCTCACCTCTTATCTACCTCCCTTCTGGCTTTGCTCCTTCCCCTGGCTGGAAACAGCTTTAAATTGTAGAACGATCTGAAGGAACGGAGTTGCACCCAAGGAGATGGGGGGCATCGCAGGGAAAAAGCGAATGTGGGGATGGGGAAAATTGAGGCAGAGTGCCCCCTCCCACCAAATTGCTAATCAGATTAAGGAGACATTCTTAATCTCAACTTTTTTTGAGGGAGAAAGAGAATAAGGTTTTCATAGGTTTCCATCATTTGAAAGACCCTATACCTGTCCACATGAGACGGGAAATTAAGAGTCAAAGTTGGGCAAGGGTCAGGAGTTGTTTTGTTCTCCGAGTCTCAGGGCAACTCCTTTCTTCGCTGGGGCCCTTGTGCCTCATCAGGCTAAGGTCTCCCCTCTCTCTCCTGCCCCTCCATGCAGCTCTCTCCGATCCCTCTGATTTCTGCGACATTGGGAGCTCCTGTCCCCTCCTTTCCCCAAGACCCAAGCAAGTGGGGTCAGGAGGGATGGGCCTCGTCAGCTCTGTAACACTCCACTGCAGACCATGAATAAAATGCCCTTGGCAAACCTCCCTCTTGGCTGACCACCCCCTGCTGCGTTCCTGCTGCCATCTGATCTGGTATGGAGTTAAACACCACCCAGGATTCCTGATGGGAAGCGGGGAGGGGGGTTGGAAGGAAGAGTAGGAATCAAGCCAGCCACTTTCTTCCCTTCTGCTGCCATCATGTCCCAGAGAGAAAGGCTGAAGCTGTAGCCCGAGGAGCTGCCCTGGCCAGTGAGAAACCAGCCTCAAGGAAGGAACCTAAGAGCAGAGCATGGGTCTTCACAGAATGACCCCCAGATCCCTGCCATGGACCTCTGAGCAGAGTTTTAAGGGCTGGGGATGAAGGAGGGAGTTGGAAGGGGTCCCTCTCCCTCTGCACCCCAGGTCCTAAGAATGACAAGGGGAGCCAACTGAAGCATCAGGTGGCTGGGGGAGGAGGGGATACATGGAGAGGGGTCTTTTGCTCGGCCAAGGAAAGGCCAAAAGAGAAGAATGTTCCAGGAGCCAAGGCAATGGAACCATATTGCTCTCCTATCTCTAGGCTGCCAATTACAGGTTTAGGATTTGTCTCCACTTTCTTCCCAAGATGGAGAGCAGAAACTAAGGAGGCACAGAGGGTCCCTTTGTCCATCATTTGTCCCTGGCCCTCATCCAAAGAGTAGGGGTGCATCCCTCTCTCAGAGCTCCCTATTCATTCTGCTACCCACTGCCTCTCAGTCCTTTGGGGCAGGCGCATGTTCTCATGGATGAACTGGGGAAGGAGAGACCCAGAGTAAGGCAGGGCTAAGCCCTCACCGCACAGAAAGGTTAAGATGAGCAAGGAACCCAGCTCCCAGGCTTCCAAGCGGGGTATAGGCCAGGAGAAAGGATCTGTGAGTGGGCTTCATCACAGTCTCCCTCCTTTACCCCAGATGCCAAAAAAGGGGACCTCAGAGTGTCGCTCCCAGGAGATCCTAGGAGCTATAGTGAAAACTGCTCCCAAAGTCACAGGCCCAGGCCCATCCCAGCCCTACAAGAAGGACGAACACCCAGCCTGGGGCTTTCCCATCATCCTGTCCAGTTTGGGGAGACAAAGAGCTAGTGTTGTCTGCTGTGGCACAAAGAACTGGATCACACTGTCATAGGGTTTGGGTCCTGTTCAGAGAGGCCAGCCTCGGGAACAGGGTCCCATAACAAGGACCCCCATGTGTCCTCTGCCTGACCCCTCCTCCTCTTCAGAAGTTCGTGGTTGCTATGACCCCCCCCCCATTTCAGGCAATGAAAAATGCTTTGTGGTCACTTTTCTAAAATTTCTTTTTAGAGTAGGTGAACCCAGGAGACTGAAAGCTCAGCTTCAGAGGACATAAATTTCCAGGTGGTGCACTCTGCGTTTTAGACAACAGATTCAAGGAGAGCAGAGTTTCTCAACTTCGGCACTATTACCATTTTCGGCTGCAAAATTCTTAGCTGTGAGGAGCTATCCTATGCATTGCAGGATGTTTAGTATATCCCTGGCCTCTAGATACGAGTAGCACCCTCCCCCAGCCTCCTCTTCTAGACCTGGTGAAATGTTCCCCCCAGGGGAAGAAACCGTGCCTGGTTGAGAATCACTTAAGAGAGGCTTCAGCAAGTCCAGATGTTCTGGCAAAGATGCGACCCAGGCTCCACCAACGCGAAGAGAACTGTTGGTTTACACGTTGCAAGAGTGCCCTCTGGTGGCCAGAGTCAACACCAGCGATCCGAAGAGTTCGGAGCTCGGGTCCAGGCTGGGTGGGTAGAAACCCTGGGGGGTGCTGTTTGAGGTGAAGGGGTGATGGGCACCTTGGAGTCTTCCGAGGGGAGGAAGGGAGTTGCAGGATAAAAATATTTTATAAGAACTCTCCTATTTCAAACCCCATTTGCAAATCATGGACTATTCACCAAAGGATCCACAGGTCTAATTGGAAAACAGAGGGCAGATTGCCAGTTCCTCTGGTACAGTCGGGTGCAGCCATCAACCCTGGACATCACACCCTCTAGCCCGCTGGGGCCATCAGCGTTCTCTGAGAAGAGCACGGAGCAGATGCTCAGCCTTCTTCTAGGAGGGGTGGGAACCAGGGCAAGACACAGCAAATCCAGCTCACCAACCCCTGCTCCCAGGCCTTGGACTCTGTTGCACCAAAGGCAGGGACAGAAGCACACTTGGGTTCCAGCAGAGTTTTAGGGTGTCAGAACTCCCAGGCTTCATGAACCAGACATTAGTAGCCATAAGGGACCTTTGAGATCATCAAGTTCAACCTCCTAATTTTACAGGCCCAGAGAGAAGGGACTCGTTCAAAATCATACGTGTAGAAAAGCCAAATTCAGAACATAAATTTCCTAATTATCAGTTAATGTTCTTTCCATCTCACCACAATCACATGGATTGACTTCAAGAGGCCCTTAAAATTCCTTAGAAATAAGAGCAAATTATATACTGAGAGGGAAATTTTTAAAGTTATTCCTGTGTGATTTTTTTCTTCTTTTTCAATAAATTTATTTATTTATGTTTGGCTGCGTTGGGTCTTCGTTGCTGCGCGGGCTTCCTCTAGTTGCTGTGGGCGGGGGCTACTCTTCGTTTTGGTGCGCGGGCTTCTCACTGCGGTGGCTTCTCTTGTTGAGGAGCACGGGCTCTAGGCACACGGGCTTCAATAGTTGTGGCTCGCAGGCTTAGTTGCTCTGTGGCATGTGGGATCTTCCCAGACCAGGGCTCAAACCCATGTCCCCTGCATTGGCAGGCAGATTCTGAACCACTGCACCGCCAGGGAAGCCCCTCTTTTTATTTTTAATTGAAGTATAGTTGATTTACAATGTTGTGTCACTTTCAGGTGATTCAGTTTTACATATATATATATATATATATATTTATATTTTTGCTATTTATATATATTATTTTTATATTATTTATTTATTTATATATATATTATTTGTATATTTATTTACTTATTTATTATTTTTTATATTCTTTTCCATTCCGGTTTATCACAGGATATTGAATATAGTTCCCTGTGCTATACAGTAGGACCTTGTTGTTTATCTATTTTATATATAGTAGTATATATCTGTTAATCCCAATCTCCTAATTTATCCCTCCCTGCCCCCTTTCCCCTTTGGTAACCATAAGTTTATTTTCTGTGTCTGTGAGTCTATTTCTGTTTTATAAATTAGTTTTGTGTAATTTTTAATATGACCATAGTAGCAAACATTTTCCTTTTTGTGTGCATTTTGGCGCTTGATTACATATTGTCTAGTGCTGTCCTCTAATTGTCTGATTTGCATTAATATGGTGTCCCCATAAAAGCTGGTTTTCTCAGGGTGGTGCAACACACAATAGTTAAATGGAAGGTGTTTTGTCACTGGAACACTTGATTAGCATATGGAAGAGGCCTCGGACACTTCAAAACAAAAACAGAAGCAAAGTATTTGCTGCCCTGAATCATTGCTGGCAATGAGGAGAATCTCTATCCTCTCCCTTTTTCTCCCTAATGAAGACTCTGACCAAGAGGGGAGAAAAAATTCAAGTACCGTATATGCTTTATACACACATACACACACATATGAACACACACACACGTATATATAATTCAACAAGCATTTCTTAAGTGAGAGCTACGTGCCAAACACTGTGCTGCCAGGTTCTGAGGTGCCCTTGAGACACTTTCATCTGTGAAGGGTCACAGACAGCATGGCAGGAGTCAGTGCCTTGCATGGAACGTAGATGACTTGGCCGGGGAGAGGAGGGTGGGGTGTGGCCGGGTGAGGGCTCGGCAGTCACGGCAGGCGACTGAGTACCGAGCACTGGAGAGGCAAGGTTTCTGCATACATGCGCAACACATAATTTAAACGTGAATTTTGTTTAGTAATCAACCTACTTTTAAAATACCTAAAAGTAGGCCACTCTTGGGGCTTCCCTGGTGGCGCAGTGGTTGAGAGTCTGCCTGCCAATGCAGACGACACAGGTTCGAGCCCTGGGCTGGGAAGATCCCACATGCCATGGAGCAACTGGGCCCGTAAGACACAATTACTGAGCCTGCGCGTCTGGAGCCTGTGCTCCGCAACAACAGAGGCCGCGATGGTGAGAGGCCTGCGCACCGCGATGAGGAGTGACCCCCACTTGCCACAACTGGAGAAAGCCCATGCACAGAAATGAAGACCCAGCACAGCCATAAATAAATAAATAAATAAATACATTGTGTATTAAAAAAAAAAAAAAAAAAAAAAGTAGGCCACTCTTACCTTCTGAGATGAACTGTGTCATCCATATGGAATGTGTCTCTTTAAATAAACTTGCTTCCAATAAAATAAGATAAATAAAATAAAATACCTAAAAGTAAATCTCAAGAGGTCCTTTCTAATTACCGAACACAGAAAGCCAAGCAACCTGTGCCAATTGTTTATAAAGTTATCAAAACAGATATACAATTCTGTGATCTCTTGTTTCATCACACATTACTTCATAAACACTTCATTATGGATTTGTAATTAATGTTTTTCTGTTTGGTTTTGGATTTTTTAGCTGCGTCGGATCTTAGTTGCAGTACTCAGGCTATTTGTTGCATCACGAAGGCTTCTCTCTAGCTAAGGCACGCCAGCTTAGTTGCCCCACGTCATGTGGGATCTTAGTTCCCGACCAGGGATAGAACCTGCATCCCCTGCAATTGGAAGACGGATTCTTAACCACTGGACAACCAGAGAAGTCCCTGTAATTAATGTTGATCACTTTAACCAGGGCAGACTATTCCATCATGTTTATACAACATATATTTTACCATTACCCTTTCGGTGGGTTTTGTTCGGTTGTTTCTTGTTATTTGTTTTGTAAATAAAATGTTTTCAAAACTTTTGTCCATAGTTACAATCTTTTTCTTTCCTTAAATTAATTCTTTGAGGTTCGTTCCCAGGAGTGAGATAACTGGGTCAAAAATTATGGCATTTCAATGGCTTTAGATACATATTGCTCAACTGTCCTCCAAAAAGATGATAATATTTCAAGCAGCCACATTTACACACCGTTTACTATGAGCCAGCTGTGTCATAAGTGCTTCAGATACGTCAGCTCATCCAAAACCCACAACAGCTTTAGGAGGTAGACTCTATTATCATCCCATTTTACAGATGAGGACACCGAGTAGAGAGGTAAAACCACCTGTTCAAGGTCACTTTCCTGGCAAGTGGCAGAGCCAGATTCAAATCCAAGCCACCTGGCTCCATAGTCCTGCTTCAAGTGCTGGCCTATGATGCCAACTGAAAAGGATGAGCTCCCCTGGACCCTCAGCAGCTATGACCTCTCCCCACCTTCCCCCACTTTTATTAATAAGAGTAAACTGTTACGTCATTACTGTCTTCTTCGGTTTGTCTGAAATAAATGGTGAGGGCAACTGAACATTTTTATGCTCGTATGCCATCTATAACTTGGACTCTCCCGCTTTAAAATTGGCAACAGGGCTTCCCTGGTGGCGCAGTGGTTGAGAGTCCGCCTGCCGATGCAGGGGACACGGG
>NW_006785665.1:988452-1006699 GCF_000442215.2 Lipotes vexillifer
CCTCTGCATCGGCAGGCGGACTCTCAACCACTGCGCCACCAGGGAAGGCCACATCTCGCTTTTTTTCTTAGTTAGCCTTGCTAGGGTCTTGTCAATTTTATTGGTCATTTCAAAGAAACAGATTTTCATTTCATTGATTTTCTCTATTGATTTCTTGTTTTTAATTTCTTTGATTTCTGCTCTAATTTTTATTTCTTTCCTTCTTATTTTGAATTTAATTTGCTCTTCTTTTTCTAGTTTCCTAAGGTGGAAGATTAGATTATTGATTTTAGATCTTTTGTCTTTTCTAATGAATGTATTCAACGCTATAAATTTTTCTTTAAGCACTTTTTTCACTTCATCCCACAAATTTTGATAAACTGTATTTTTATTTAGTTCAGGATATGTTTTTTAAAAATTTATTTATTTATTTTGGCTGTGCCGGGTCTTAGTTGCAGAGTGCAGGATCTTCGTTTTGGCATGTGGGATCTTTTTAGTTGCAGCACTTGAACTCTTAGTTGTGGCATGCATGCAGGATCTAGTTCCCCAACCAGGGATCGAACCCAGGTCCCCTGCATTGGGAGTACAGAGTCTTACCCACTGGAGCACCCAGGAAGTCCCCAGAATATTTTTTAATTTACCTTGAGATTTCTCCTTTGACCTATATGTTATTTAGAAGTATGTTGTTAAATTTCCAAGTATTTTGGGATTTTCCAGCTGTCTTTCTGTTATTGATTTCTAGTTTAATCCCATGGGGATATGACAGCAGATATTGTATGATTTCTACTCTTTTCAACTTCTTAAGGTGGGTCTTATGGCCCAGAATGTGGTCTACCTTAGTAGATGTTCCATGTGAGCTAGGCAAGAATATATAATCCACTGTTGTTGGGTGGAGTAGTCTACAGGTGTCAATTATATCCAGTTGATTGATGATGGTGTTGAGTTAAACTATGTTCTTACTGATTTTCTGCCTGTTGGATCTATGCATTTCTGATAGAGGGGAGTTAAAGTCTTCAACTATAATAGTGGATTCATATATTTCTCTTTGCAGTTCTACCAGTTTTTGCCTGATGTATTTTTTGCCTTATGTTGTTAGATGCATACATACATATAAAGATCTTTATGGCTTTTTGGAATATTGACACCTTTATCACTTTGTAATGCCCCCCTTTAGCCCTGACAACTTTCCTTGCTCTGAAGTTGGCTTTGTCTGAAATTAATATAGCCACTTCGACTTTCTTTTGACTAGTATTAACATGGTATATCTTTCTCCAAACATTAATTTTTTTCATAAAAAATAATTTATTGTCAACAAAGGAGATATATACAACAGGAAAATAGGTGAATCTATTTCATTTACTTTTAATTTATATATTTCTTTATATTTAAAGTGGGTTTCTTGTGAGTTCCCTGGTGGTGTAGCGGTTAGGACTCAGTGCTTTCACTGCCATGGCCCAGGTTCAATCCCTGGTCAGGGAACTAAGATCCTGCAAGCTGCATGGTGCAGATAAAAAAAAAAAGTGGGTTTCTTTTATATAACACATAGTTGGGTCTTGTTTGTTTTTGTTTTGTTTTGTTTTTTTGCGGTACACGGGGCTCTCACTGTTGCGGCCCCTCCCGTTGCGGAGCACAGGCTCTGGACACGCAGGCCCAGTGGCCATGGCCCACGGGCCCAGCCGCTCCAAGGCACGTGGGATCCTCCTGGACCGGGGCACGAACCCACCTCCCCTGCATCGGCAGGCGGACCCCCAACCACTGCGCCACCAGGGAAGCCTGGGTCTTGTTTTTTGATCCACTCTGACAATCTTTGTCTTTTAATTAGTGTATTTAGGTCGTTGACATTTAAAGTGATTATTAATATAGTTGGATTAATAGCTACCATATTTTCTATTTGTTGCCCTTGTTCTTTGTTCCTATTTTTGTCTTCCACACTTTTTCTGCCTCTTGTGGTTTTAATTGAACATTTTATATCAGTCCATTTTGTCTCTTCTCTTAGCATATCAGTTGTATTTCTTTTTTTTACTTTTCTTAATGGCTGCCCTGGAGTTTGCAATATAATACTTACAACTAATTCAAGTCCACTTTCTGGCGGTCCAGTGATTAAGACTCCACGCTTCCACTGCCGGAGGCATGAGTTCGATCCCTGGTTGTGGAACTAAGATCCCGCAGGCCGCATAGTGTGGCCATAAATAAATACATAAATAAATAAACAAACAAAAAAACTGCTTCACAGGTAGTACAATACCTCATAATCATGATATTCCTAATTCCTCTCTCTTGTCTTGCTGTCATTCATTTCACTTATACATAAGCACATATATACATATTTGTGTGTGTGTATATATACATGAATACATAATCAAATACATTGTTGCTATTATTATTATTTTGAACAAAATGTTACTTTTTAGATCAATTAAGAATAAGAAAACTAAAAGTTTCAGTTTGCTTATTCATTCTCCAATGCTCTTCTTTCTTTATGTAGATTAAGGTTTCTGACCTATATTATTTTCCTTCTCTCTGATGAACATTTTAAAACATTTCTTCTAAGGCAGGTCTAGTGAAAAAAATTTCCTCAATTTTTGCTTGTCTGAAAAAGTCTTTATTTCTCCTTCATTTTTTTTTTTTTTCTCCTTCATTTTTAAAGGATATTTTGCAGGGTACAGAATTCTAGGCAGGTCGGTTTTTTCTCTTAACACTTTAAATATTTTACTCCACTCTCCTCTTGCTTGCATGGTTTCTGAGGAGAAGTTAGATGTCATCCTTATCTTTGCTCCTCTATAGGTAAGGTGTTCTCCACCACCCCCATCCCAGCTTCAGCTTCTTTCAAGATTTTTTCTTTATCTTTGATTTTATGAAGTTTAATATTATATGCCTAGGTATAGTCTTTTTTGGCATTTTTCCTGTTTGGTGTTCTCTGAGCTTCCTAGATCTGTGGTTTAGTGTCTGACATAAATTTGGAGAAATTCTCAGTCATTATTACTTCAAACATTGCTTCTGTTCCTTTCTTTCTTCTCTTTCTAATACTCCCATTACATGCATGTTACATTTTTGTATTTTTTCCCACAGCTCTTGGACATTCTGTTCCATCTTTTTCAGTCTTCTTTCTTTTTGCTTTTCTATTGTTGTATCCTCAGGCTTGGAGATTCTTTCCTCAGCCGTGTCCAATCTACTAATGAGCCCATGAAAGGCCTTCTTCATTTCTGTTACAGTGTTTTTGATCTTTAGCATTTCTTTTTTGATTCTTTCTTAGAATTTCCATCTTACAGCTTACATTATCCATCTGTTCTTTCATGTTGTCTACTTTTTCCATTAAAGCCCTTAGCATATTAACCATAGTTTGTTTTTAAATTCCTGGTTTGATAATTCCAACATTCCTGCCATATCTGACTCTGGTTCTCATGCTTATTCGGTCTCTTCAAACTGTGTTTTTTGCCTTTTAGTATGCCTGGTAATTTTTTGTTGAAAGGTAGACATGATGCCCTGGGTAAAAGGAACTGAGGTAAACAGGCCTTTAGTAACGTAGTGGTAAGTTCTGGTGGGAGGGGAGTTTTTCTATAGATCTATGATTTGGTCTCCATCTTTTAGTGAGCCTGTGCCCCTGGACTGTGAACTTCACCAGGGCTTCTCAAGTTTTCCCTCCCCTAAAGGGGGCTGGAGTTGGATAATTTCCCTTCCCCTAGATAGGTTAGGCTCTGATAAAACCCCAGCAGCTTAAGCCCCGGTAAAGTAGTTTCTCCTGAGGGCACACCTCATAAGATGGACAGACTACTCTAATGTATTTCTCCTCCCCGCCACCCACCAACCCCCAACCCTCTGCCAGAACACAAAGGGATTTTTCTCCATTACTCACTGTGAAGTCCTGATAGGGCTCCTAGAGGCAAAACTCACAGAAATGGGTGCCTCCCACCCACCCATGACTGGGTCACCCTGCAGTTTTTAACTTTCAGACTTGTCCACACTGAGCCTCAAGCAATTTGTCAATTACAGGTCAGGTTTTCCTACCCCAGTTCCGGTTCCAATGGAAGTTTCTGCTCAGGTCAGATGTGAGTCTCTGTGTATCTATTTCTCCAACTTGGGAGAGCAGCAGTTTGCCCTGTGGCTTCACTTATTTGGTAAATCTAAGAACTGATGATTTTGCATTTTGTTCAGATTTTACTTTTTAAAAATTTAAGATGGAATGGTAACTCTAAGCTCCTTACATGCCAGACTGGAAACCAGAAATCAGCCATCTTTCTTTTCCCCCCTCATAAAACAAGAGTGAGAAGGGATATGGTGGGGAACACTTGAGGCAAGTGGGGAGATTTACAAGAGTTGCTATGGAGAAAAGGGGAGGAGTTGATAGATACCACTCAGAAATACACAGGATCACAGGAATTCATGGTAAAAGACCATGAATTTGTACTAGTGTCAGCAGAACAGACATAGGGTCAGAAAAGGGGGACAGATGTGCTGCTCTTGGGTTAAAGTTTACAAGAGAGCAATGCATTTGAGAGCGTCGATAAGTGAGTTATTCAAGTGATAGATCATAGATGTAGGCCGATTGACTAGAGAAATTGGAGGATGGGTAGGGTAGGAAGTTGTAGCCAAGGATATTGAACTTAAAGTAAAGAATCAGGTGATAATAAGGCCCATGATATGGCCATAAGAGTAAGTGGATGGTATAGAGCAAAAGTAAAAGGAGTTGAACATTAGAAGGTCAAAGCACGTAAAGAGCTTGAACATTGGACAGTCATTTATTTTGACCCTGGAACTGTGCAAGATGATGGTAGCATCCACAAGTTACAGAAGGACTATGAGAAAGATTCCAGAATCTTAGATATGACCAGTTCCTTATATGTCAATTCCCTGTATAACAAATAGGAGTAGGTAGTCGTGTAGTTAGACGGTAAGAGTCTCCAAGAGGATGGAAGATATGATCATCTCTTTGGGCTTCCATTTTCTCTTCTAGGAAAAAAAGGGGGAGGGATTAAATTGGGTCATCTCCAAGAAATTTCACAGCTCTAAAAATCTGTGAACCCCTGTCTAGAAGATGACAGCCTAGAGGTGGCTCCCCACCTCCCAGTACAGTACTCCCTACCTTTGCTGCCCACACTCTGCTGGGATTCCCGCATATCAATGCTCAGTTTTTCTGCACTCCTCAGTCATAACCAGGTGCTTCCCTGGCTCGTGGGCTGAGCTCTACTACCTAAACTCCATGGACTCGACCTGGGTGCTCCTTGCTGTCTGTGCTAACCTGGCTTACCTAGCTTGGTCCATCTGCTTAGCACATAAGTGGCTCTCTTTATTAAGAGTCCATCTTTGTACCCATAGCCTCCATATCCCTCACTCACTCACCTCTGCTCAGATAACTGGTTCTTTGCTGACTCCCTTCTATTGAGCGAGGCATGCGGGATCCTAGTTCCGTGATCAGGGATTAAACCCGTGCCCCCTGCAGTAGAAGCGCGGAGCCCTAACCACTGGACCGCCAGGGAATTCCCTTTTTATTGGGGGAGAGGGCTATTTGTTTTATTTATTTATTTAGGCACCACCATCTTGAAGATTTGTAACACCATATGGAAAATTCGACAATTCCAAGGGCTTCTCCCAGTACTACCTCTTATTTGATTAGAGTTGCCCCCTTCATCCAATGCCCATTTTACTCCAATTGATTTCTGCTCCTCCATCTTCATTCATCTTTGAACTGAATTTTTGCCTGCCCCACACATTCATTCTGGGACTCCCATTTCCAGCTTCAGCCTTCAGCCTATCTCACGACACACCCCTCCAGCCTCTCACTTCTATCCTTCATGTTAACCCACTTTTCAGAAAAGGCCAGGTCTTTCCCCCTCTTGGAGTCTTTACAATCTTGGTGGAGAATCTCTCCAGTTTGACTGCTATGTGCTTACCAGCTGTGAGGATTAGTGAGGCATCAGAATAGTTTGGCAGCCATGCTGGGCTCTCCCTGAAGCTGCCATGTGCGCTTCTCAGAAAGCACCAAGCAGGGAGCCCATCCTGCCAGCAGAGAGCTGCAGGCAGCAGCAGCTCCTTGCGACGTCCCTCTCAAAATGCAGGCGGGAAGGCTCATTACGTGTGCAGGTCCTTGTGCAGGACTCGTCAAAAGCTTCCAGTGAAACTCACTCAAGTATATAAAGAAGTGGTCATCAGAATATCTGTGTCTTAACCATCCCACTTTCCATACCACTGCTAGAATTAAATACCGTATTTACCCTTTTCCTCCTCCACCAGATAATCTTCCTGGCTCCCTGCTGTCCTATATTAAAATTAAAATCATTTTTTAAATATATTAGATTTTTACATTATTAAATTACTACAGGTTATTGCTGAAAACTTGGAAAAAACAGAGAAGTATAAAGAAGAAGATATAAATCACCTGTGTGATATTCTGATTTATATTGACATATATTTGGTCTTTGTCCGGTTTCTGGAACAGAGCTCCTAAAACCCTTGGAATTTCCTAAGTGATGAGAGCAACAAATATGTATTTTGTTATGTTAATGAAGTGACTTTTGGACCACACTTAAGGATGGGTGCTGGTTGCCAGTGGACCCAACCATGTGACTAGAGGGTTGGAACTCTCAGTCTCCCCACTTAGCTCCCACTACCTCCAGGGAGAGGAGAGGGGCTGGAGACTGAGTTCAATCATCAATGGCCAATGACTTAATCAATCATGCCTATGTAATAAAGCCTCCATAAAACCCTGAAAAGACAGGGTTTAAAGAGCTTCTGGGTTTGTGAACACATGGAGGTGTGGGGAGGGTGGCATTCAGAGAGCATGGAAGCTCCAAGGTCTTTCCCACACACCTTGCCCTCTACATCTCTTCCATCTGGCTGTTATCTAGTAAGTAACTTGTTTTCCTGAGTTCTGTGAGTTGCTCTAGCAGGTTAGTAGAACCCAAGGAGGGGGTCACGGGAACCTCTGACTTATAGCCAGTTCATCAGAAGCACAGGTGACAACCTGGACTTGCAATTTGCATTTAAAGTGGAGGGCAGTCCTGTGGGACTGTGGAATCTGATGCTGTCTCCAGATAGATAGTATCAGAATTGAAATGAATTATGGGACACTCAGATGGTGTCAGATAATTACTTGGTGTGTAGAACCCAACCACTCCCACCCCCCACTTTGGAATTGGGTGACAGAAAGACAACCTGTCATTCCATCTCCCAGAAATAATATTATTAATATTTTGGAGTGTTGCCTAACAGTCGTGTGTGTGTGTGTGTGTGTGTGTGTGTGTGTGTGTGTGTAGAAATATTTTTCTGTTTCTTGTTTTGTTTCACACAATTAGGATACCTAATACTACTCCAGGATATAGCTGGGCTGTAACTCAATTAATTGTTTCATATCGTCAGGCATTTTTCCAACTGTTCCTTGCTATAAACAATGCTGCTGCCATGAACATCCTTGAGGAATTACTGGATCAAAAGATATGAGCAATACAATGGAATATTATTCAGTCATTAAAAAGAGGGAAATCCTGCCATTTGCGACAACATGGATGAAACTCGAGGGCATTATGTTAAGTGAAATAAGTCAGACAGAGAAAGACAAAAACTGTATGATTCCACTTATATATGGAATCTAAAAACACTGAACTCATAGACACAGAGAGTAGAATGGTGGTTACCAGGGGCTGGGGAGTGGGGGAAATGGGTAGATGTTGATCAAAGGGTACAAACTTCCAGATATAAGATAAATAAGTTCCAAGGATCTAATGTATAGCATGGTGATATAGTTAACAATAGTGTATTGTATACTTGACAATGCTACAGTAGTAGAACTTTTATGTTCTCACCATAACAACAACAACAAAATGGTAATTATGTGAGGTAAAGGATGTATTAACTGACCTTGTTGTGGTAAACATTTCACTCTATATACGTGTATCAAATCATCACATTGTACACAGGGTTATATGTAAATTAGACCTCAGTAACTTTGAGGAAAAGAGATATGTCCACTTTAAGGCTTTTTATTCATTCTACCAAATTGTCGCCCAAGAAGTTAAAATTAATATTTACTTCACTCACTCAATATGAGTCTTTATTTCATGGAATCCTTCCTGCCCACAATAGATAATTTCATCTTTCTAATGCTTTGCCAATTTGATATTTATAGGTAAATAGATTTATTTTGTGTTTTTTGTTTTGTTTTGTTTTGGGGGGTGGCCTCATCATGGCATGTGGGATCTTATTTCCCCACCCAGGGATTGAACCCGTGCCCCCTGCAGTAGAAGCATGGAGTCCTAACCACTGGACTGCCAGGGAATTCCCATAATCTTATTTTAATGTATACCCCTTACTAGGAGTTGTACATTTTTTCATGTGCTTATAGGTCTATTCTAACTCACCTAAACCCAATAGCCCAATCTTGCAGCCTTCTTCCGCTGCACCCAACCACCTTACCAACCTCACTTCTCATGACTTCCCACCAGTCTATAGCCCACACTAGCCAAGCTCATCTGATTGCACTCTTCATACATATGACTAGCTAACATGTGATAATCACCTGCTACATGTTAGGCAATGCACAGTGCTTTGCAAGTATTAACTCATTTAAATGTCATAACAACCCTATAAGGAAGGTATTATTATTATACACATTTTAAAATGTGTATAAATAAATAAGCCATAAATAAATTAATTAACATGCCCTAGGCCACACAGCTTGAATCTTGAATCTTGGCGGATCCAAAATTCAAAGCCAGAGAGTTGGCTCAAGAGCCCATAACAGGCTGAAAATCCTCCCTTCTAAAATGATAGCATGACAAGCCTTCCTTTAAAATTTAATTCCACCAATGAGAAAATTTTTCAAATTTTAAGTATAGAGTCGGGGTTTAAGTTTGAAAATAAAAGGCAAGACAGAATTTCCGCATCCGGCTAAGAAAGTATAATAGGGACTGAATTCCATTGTTTCAACTGAAACAACTAAAAAAATAGACAAAATATACAAAACAACAGATCTCAAGATATTGGCGACCAGGCAACACAGGATAGTGATTCCTGGGAAATGGGAAACAAATGAGGTGAGTCCTTCAGTTAGTTGCTCCAGCTTACTTCCCGGACAAAGTTTCCAGGCCAAGGCACAGGGAGGGGGAGCCCAGGTGGAGTGCAGTAGTGCTCCAGAGCTGAGGAGACAAAGCTGAGAGTCCTGGAGGGCAAGGTGGCTAGAGGTCAGAGGCCAGAATATCAGAAGGAGAAAGCTGCACAAAGAGAGGACTCCGGAGAGCTGCACTGGGCCCCCCTAAGTATTCAGCTGAGTTTAGATCAGTGCATGTGTGGGAGGATAATATCCTAGATTGAAGACAGAACTACTTGAAAGGACTAGAGAGAGGAATCCTTGAAACTCACACAAGGCCAGGAAAGGTGCCTGTTCCTACCAGCCAGAGTGAAAGATCTCATAGTTCCTGGGCCGTCGTACAGAGTACACAGAAGACCTAACCTCAGTAGCTGTGGATAGGGGGAGGGAATCAACTTTAGACTAAATACTGTCCTTGTTCCACCTAAGAAAGCTTAAATGCAAGACCTGAAAGGGTTAAACTGCTTCCAAGAAGCTTAAATGTGTTCTATAACAAAACTTAAGAATATATATAGGAATACAAAAATATCCAGCACCCAATTAAAAATTACCAGGCATGCAAAGAAGTAGGACATTAAGGCCCATAATGAGGAAAAATATCAATTAACTGAACCTGACCCAGAAATGACACATATGATAGAACTAACACAAAAAAAATAGTTATTATAACTGCATCCCATATTTCAAGAAGCTAGAAGGAAGACTGGGCATATTAAGTATAGGTATACGAGGAATTTTAAAAAGAATGTAACTGAACTTCTTGGGAAAAAAAACTACAATGTTTGAGATGAAAAATACACTGGATATGATTAACAGTAAATTAGCAGAAAGAAAGATTAATGAATTTGTAGAATAGCACTAGAAACCATCCAAAATGAAACATGAAAAGAAAAAAGACAGAGTATCAGTGAGCTGTGAGACATCTCAGTGGCCTAATATACACAGTCTCCAAAGGAGAAGAAATAGATGGGGAACAGACAAAAATATCTGAAGAAATAATTAACCAATAGATTTCCAAAGTTAACTAAAACCATAACCCACAGATCTAAGAAGCTCAATGAACCCCAAGCACAAGAAAGTAGAAAATAATTACACCAAGCACATCACCTACACCAGCAACAAGAAATGTTAAAGGAAGTGTTTCAGACAGAAAGAATGATACCAGATAAAATTTCAATTTACACAAAGGAATGAAGAGCACCAGAAATTGTCACTATATAGATAAATACAAAAACTTCCATTTTTATTATTTAAATAAGTTTAAAAGACAATTGACTGTTTTACAACATATTACAGGATTTACAACACATGTAGAAGTAAAGTGTATGTATGCTAACAATAGCATAAAACCTGGGAGATGATTATATGTGAGGTGGTATAATATCACTTGAAGTTAGTCAACAATAAAAATTAAGAATTATACTATAATAGCACAACAAAAAGTTATAGCTAATAAGCCAGTAAGAGAGATAAAAAGAAATCATAAATATACACCTGTACATCGTAAGGAACTAGAAAACAAAGAGCAAACTAAACCCAAAGCTAGCGAAAGGAAAGAAAAAACAAAAACTAGAGTGGTGATAAATAAAACAGAGAATTTGAAAAAATAGACAAAGTCAATGAAACTGTCAAAGTCAATTTGGGCTGCTATAAAAATTACCATAGACTAGCTTAAACAAAAAAAACAATTTTTTTTAAGGAATTCCTTTATTTTTATTATTTACTTATTTATTTATTTTTGGCTGTGTTGGGTCTTTGTTTCTGTGCGAGGGTTTTCTCTAGTTGCGGCAAGCGGGGGCCACTCTTCATCGCGGTGCGTGGGCCTCTCACTATCACGGCCGCTCTTGTTGTGGAGCACAGGCTCCAGACGCGCAGGCTCAGTAGTTGTGGCTCACGGGCCTAGTTGCTCCGCGGCATGCGGGATCTTCCCAGACCAGGGCTCGAACCCGTGTCCCCTGCATCGGCAGGCAGATTCTCAACCACTGCGCCACCAGGGAAGCCCAACAACAAAAATTTATTTCTAACAATTCCAGAGGCAGGAAATCCAAATTCAGGGTACCAGTATAGTCAGGTTCTGTGAGAGATCTCAAATCAATGATCTCAACTTCAACTGTAAGAAACTAGAAAAAGAAGAGCAAATGAAATCCAAAGTAAGCAGAAGAAAGGAAACAATAAAGATCAGAGCAGAAATCAATAAAACAAAAACAATAGGGAAAAAAAATCAATGAAACCGAAAAGCTGGTTATTTGAGAAGACTAATAAAATTTATACACCTGTAGTCAGGTTGGCTGGGAAAAAGAAGTTACAAATAACAGGAATAAGAAAGAAGACATCACTACAGATTTTATACATCTTAAAAAGATAATATAGGAATATTATTAACAACTTCATGCCCATATATTCAAAAACTTAGATGAAATGAATAAATTCTTTACAAAACTGAGTCTATTAAAGCTCAATCAAAAAAAAAATAGACAATCCAGATGGCCTTATACCTATTAAAAAGACTGAAGTTGTAACTGAAAACATTCCCACAAAGAAAATTCCAGGCCCAAATGGCTTCATTGGGGTATTCTATGAATAATGAATATTCATATTGAATTATTTATTCTATGAATAAATAATAATTTCTATGAAGAAATAATGTCAATTCCACATAAACTGTTCCAGAAAATTGAAGAGAAGGGAACTCTTCCCAGTTTATTCCATGAAGTCATCATTATTCAAAACCAGACAAAACATTACAAGGAAATAAAGCTACATTCCAATATCTTTCACGAATATAGATGTAATAATTCTTAAAATTTTAGCAGATCAAATCAAACAATATATAAAATCATAACCAGGTGGAGTCTATCCCAGAAATTCAAGGCTGGTTCAACATTGAAAACTCACCATATCAACAGAATACAGAAGAAAAACCATATGATCATCTCAGTCAATGCAGAAAAAGAATTTGATATAATACAACATGTATTCTTTTTGTTTGTTTGTTTGCGGTACGCGGGCCTCTCACTGTTGTGGCCTCTCCTGTGGACGTGCAGGCTCAGTGGCCATGGCTCACGGGCCCAGCCACTCCGTGGCATGTGGGATCTTCGCGGACCGGGGCACGAACCCGTGTCCCCTGCATCGGCAGGCAGACTCTCAACCGCTGCACCACCAGGGAAGCCCGAACATGTATTCTTGATAAAAACTCTCAGCACACTAGGAATACAAGGGGAATGTTGCATGATACTACTACACCAGCAGTGCTACACTAGGAATACAAGGGAACGTCCACAACCTGATAGCAGAGCATCTATGAAAAACCTACAGATAACATCATATATAATGCTTTCCTCCTAAGATCAGAAACAAGACAGGGGACTTCCCTGGTGGTGCAGTGGTTAAGAATCTGCCTGCCAATGCAGGGGACATGGGTTCAATCCCTGGTCCAGGAAGATCCCACATGCCACAGAGTAACTAAGTCCATGCACCACAACTACTGAGCCTGAGCTCTAGAGTCCGCGAGCCACAACTACTGAAGCCCGTGCGCCTAGGGCCCATGCTCCGCAACAAGAGAAGCCACAGCAATGAGAAGCCCATGCACCGCAACAAAGAGCAGCCCCTGCTCACCACAACTAGAGAAAGCCCACGCGCAGCAACGAAGACGCAATACAGCCATAAATAAATAAATAAATAAATAAGAAACAAGACAGGGATGCCTGCTCTTACTAGTGTGGTCAACATCACACTGGAGGGTCTAGCTAGCACAGTAAGACATGAAAAAGAAAAGTGAATGCATATAGGAAAGGAAGGAGTAAAATTATCCTTATTCTCAGACAACCTGATCATCTACATAGAAAATCTGATAAAACCTACAAAATATCTACTAGAACTAATAAGTAGGATTGCAGGATATAGGATCAATACACAAAATAACTGTGTTTCTATGAACTTACAATAAGCAATCAAAAGCTGAAATTAAAAAAATGCCATTTAGCAATATATTCAACAACATAGATGAATCTGAAAATAATTATGCTGAGTAAAAGAAGCCATATCAAAAGGAACACATACTCTATGATTTCATTTATATAAACTTCCAGAAAATGCAAACTAATCTTTAGGGAAAAAAGCAGATCAGTGATCACCCAGGGACTAGGACGGGGTGGGGGTGTCCAGTTGGAAGCAGTGGGAGGGAAGAATTAGAAAGGAGCAAGACTAAGCTTTGAGATAATAAATATGTTCATTATCTTGATTTGTGGTGGTTGTTTCATGTGTGTCAAAACTTATCAAATTGTACATTTTAAATATGTGTAATTTATTGCATGTCAAAATTTTTAAAGGACATTTTTCAGTTTTTAAAGCAGGCTTTGGGCAGGTTTTGCTTTTTGTTTTTTTAATCTTCCCCTTGGTAGCTCACGTTTTTTATATCTCGCATTTGATCCTGGGTACTTTTTCCTATTGGGAGGAAAAAAATAACACACATAATACACCCAACTTCCGAAATATTAACCTTCAATCTAAAACTAGTTTTCTTTCACACATTTCCCTTTACAACTTATCTTGGCACCTTCCCTGTTATTCAATTCGTCTCAGCTACTAGGGGTGTTGATGGGAGAGAGCTGGTTTCTAAGGTAACAACAGACAGGAAGGTACCACGCTTGGGAGGCTGGAGTGCACACCTGAGAGGTGACACCATAGACAACGCAGACCTCCCCTCAGCGGGAATTAAGGTGAGAAGTCCCTTCTCCACTGAATGCCTTGAGATCCTCAAAAGTGATGAGGGAGCAAATTCCTGGGGGTGATATCTCAAGGGACACTGAGAAGGGAGACAAAGACGTGAGAGCACTAAGATAAAATTTGCTGTTCACTGCATCATGGGAAAAATGACTCTCTGGAGGGCTGAGGAGTTGAACCGCTGACCTCTGCTACCAGCTCCACCCTCCTCAGTTTCTCCTCAATAAGCCCTGCACCTCTTCTTTCTGATAAGCTTTTGTCTATGTGTTGTTCTTTGTTTTGGTTTGGTTTTGGTTTTGGGGGTTTGTTTTTTTTTTCACCAGTGCCTGTAACATACAGCCAGTACAGTTGACAGTTAAGCATAGACTCTGGGGCCAAACTGCCTGTGTCCCCAGCTCTGTGACCCTGAGCAAGCTACTTTAGCTCTCTGAGCCTCTGTTTCCCATCTGAAAATGAGGATAATAACCACCTCAAAAGGTTGCTGAGATGATCTAGTGGTTAATACTCATAGTTTGTTTAGAACAGTATTTACATAGTAAGCACTATGTATGTTTTCAGTATTATTATTTGATATTCCTTCATATTAAAATTTTATTGGGAACTCAACAGGTTGAATGATCATAATGTTCTGAGTGACAATGAAATGATATCTGTAATAGAGGTTTAATATTGGTTATTCTGGCTACCCAGAAGTATTCTAGAGAAATCTAAATCAGCTAAAAAATAAACCATAACAGTTTCTCACCCTTAGGACTAAACAATATCTTAATTAAGCAAGCCTCTCCACATCATTTTTCCAACTGATAAAGGTTGAAGAGGGATAAAAGATCTTCAATAAACAGTAGCACTGTCCCTCCAGTGGTGATTTTATTTGCTAGGCCTGTCTCCTAACAGCATCCCAGAAGAATGACTGAAACCTGGAGTCCGTCTTTCTAGACTTTACTCCTGGTTTGGGCTGAGGCTGTCTCTGCATGAAAAAGTTGCTTCTCTAGAACTCACACTGGGAACCATTCAAGTTTCTCCATCACAGCTCTCCCTCAGCTATGCAATTAAGTATTAAGTTTCTAGACTCCCTCTCAACACACACACACACACACACACACACACACACACACACATGCACGCGCATGCACACACACACAAGTTTTTTCCTTTGCTTCTCTCACCTAAAAATGAGGAGGTATGAACTCAAGCCTAAATGTATCAAACTAATGGGATTTCATGCAAATTACCTAAAACTTCTCTGTGCCATAGTTTCCTTAAGTGTAAATAAATTTAACCTAACAACTAATGAACATAACAATGAATGCTCTACCTATCCCACAGGATGTTGGGCAGAGAGGGTTCATTTATTAATAGAGCTCTTGAAAAAATGGTAAAAGGACTCTGTCGATTCAAGATATCACTTCTTAACGTTTATCCTGATTTTCCTGCCCAACAATCTGTAGTTTACAGAGCCCATGCTTGACCTTACTTAATCCTTACAACCTGCAAACAGCAGGTCACAAAGCTAGAAAGGAATACAGCCCCAAACAAACTCAGTTCTTTTGATTCCTAGTCTAGTGCTCTTTTCATTAACCAACAGCTGCTTCCAGATTCCTACAACCTAGTCTGTCTTGGGTACAATCTAATTTTTCTTTTTCCCCTGAACCGAGACTGCAGTTCACTTAAATGACCAGCTAACTTCAGGGAGTTCTATCCTGCTAAGGCCACCCCCCCCATCCCCACAGTCTTCAAAGTGGAGTATACAAAGAGATACACTGCTCTGCAAGAGGAAAATATTTAAGTGCATTCACGATAGTATTTAACAATAGTAAAAATAACTATTTAGGGGGCTTCCCTGGTGGCGCAGTGGTTGAGAGTCCGCCTGCCGATGCAGGGGACACCGGTTCGTGCCCCGGTCTGGGAAGACCTCACATGCCGCGGAGCAGCTGGGCCCGTGAGCCATGGCCGCTGAGCCTGCACGTCCGGAGCCTGTGCTCCGCAACGGGAGAGGCCACAACAGTGAGAGGCCCGCGTACCGCAAAAAAAAAAATAAATAAATAAAAATAACAATTTAAGCTTTATATTGATATTTATTATTATTTATCTTTAATATACGGTCTGAGGCCTGACCTAGCACTCTCACCGGGTCACTACTTCAGAGGTCACCTGTCACGTGCAGTATGTGAGATGTTTCCAGGAACCCGCAGTAATGCCACACACAGTTCAGACGTTCAGTTTCTTTATAATGTATGCCATCCACTGGATGAAAATAAGCCTCTTAATTGCTACAAACTTTCCAATTTTTAGTAAAGACAGGGAAAATGACCATGAAAATTCTTGTTCTGCTGAGATTCATTGGTTATCTCCTGGGAGAGGCCTAAAAAGAGATATAGAACAAAGCAGGGATACACATTTTTATTTTACAAAGTTCTATGAAAAATGGCTGGCAAGAGTATACTATCTAGCACTTATTTTTGAAAACAAAAAACAACAAAAACCCACTTAATCTGTCCCTTCAAGGTGAAGATGACAGTCTATTAATTAGTGGGAAAGTTACTGCTTTTCTAAAGAAACTCATGCTTATTGAGAAAGCATTTGGAAAATGCCTGGATGAAATGTTTCCAAAACTGTTATTTTAAAATTTATTTTTGGGTGGCACTGCGTGGCTTGCAGGATCCTAGTTCCCTGACCAGGGATCAAACCCGCACCCCCTGCATTGGAAGCTGGGAGTCTTAACCACTGGACTGCCACGGAAGTCCCTGTTATTTTTTTAATCACCAAAAACAGTGTATTTCACCTGTAAAACTTTTGTCTGCACACCTGAAAACTAAGAAACAAAAATTTTAAATCTGTTTAAAAAATATAAACGATACTTCCAAGGGGGTTTGGACCCATTTGTTAAAAATATAAAATGTAAAACCTTCCAGTCATTCAAGAAGGACTGATTGACTTAAGCTGTAAATTTACTAGTTGAATTTCAATTAAAAGCCTTTGCATCGTGGTGAATGGGATAGGAAGATGAGTTATCATAATTTAATAAATGCCATCAAGAATGCACTCCTTCTGCTTGACTCTACCTCTTTGACAAGCATCTTTCCCAGTCACGACAGCCATTAACTTCCACTAAAAAGTACGATTTTAAAATGCACTTCATCTCTATTTTAATCTTTTAATATTTCTACTCTAGAGCAAGATTTATAACGTATGTAATAAAATACATGTAAATAATTGTTTAAAAATATTACATAGATTAAAAAAGCATGATAAGAAAAATGTTTGGTGACCACTGGTCTATCACCATAGAACAAGTGTCCACATTTGGGAACATCATTTTTGCAGGTAGTATAGGAAGGGAATAAGCAACAAAGTCAGTAGAAATTTTAACTGTGGTGCCTCAGATTCTGGGCAGACCACCTGTCTTTGGGGATTCTGGCCTAGGGGTTGGTGGAGATGGGGTGAAGTTCTTTCTTTTATTTACCAACTTGTACCTGGTATAATTCAGAGGAAGGTTCTAGTTCAGTCTGGGTCCTCAGCGGATGCTTGTTAGTTTCTTTTTCCTCTTGCTGTTTGCAAATTCATCACTTCTAACACTGCTGGGGTCACTCAGATCCCTCTTTACTGCTTATGGATGTGTGTGGGTAAATACACATATACGTGTATTTTCCCCCAGAACAATCAAGGTGGTGTGGAAGGGAGAGAACATATGCAAACACACCACCTCCGCAGAGTATTTTACAATAGCATTTACCCAGGCAAGAAGACAAAGTTCACTCCCCAGTCCTAATGAAAAAATTTCCTTTTTGTCTTAATTATTTTTAACCATAACGCTTGGGACCTTCTGACTAATGTCATGCTACTTGGAAAGATTTAGAAACCGTGATTCTTTGAGAGGGGGTTATGAAAATAGAACTGTCCTTGAAAGGATTTTCCATCGAGTTCAAAACCACTTTACCCAGCCTAGTATTAAGATGCCCAAACAACCGGACCGGGAAGAGCAGAAGGGTCTCTTCCCGTAGTGTCGGTGGGTGTTAGAAGTGAGGAGGACCACCGGAGGAAAAGGTTAAAAGAGTTCCTGGCACCCAGGCAGGGGGCCGCGACAAATTTTTGAAAAATAAGATGAGAAAAGAGGTGGAGGTAGTGTGAGCAGAGGCGGTGGGAGAGCAGGCGTAACGATAGTGAACGCAAAAAACAGTCCACGTGGGGAGGGGGCCTGGGAGCGCCGGGCACCGCAGCAGGGTGGGAAGAGGGGGAAGTAACAAGGTCAGGTCTTGAGCTCAGGGCAGTTAAAAGGGGGGAAAGCACCCAAGGGAAAGCAGCGAGAAGGCGGCCGGGGTGGTGACGGCGGCGGAGGCGGCGCCGTGTGACTCGCGGGGTCTGGGCCGGGGTCGCCGGCGAGCCAGGCCGGGAAAAGCCAGGGATCCGGCTAAGCTCGGGATCGGCTAGGCCGCACCGAGGGGCAGGGCCAGCGACTGTGGGGCCGCG
>NW_006785665.1:1006709-1016131 GCF_000442215.2 Lipotes vexillifer
GCAGCGCTGGGAGGAGGAGCCTGCGGCCCCGCCCCCGCCGGAGCGAGGGAAGGAGAAAGGCTCGCGGGGAAGGAGGAGGGAGGGCAGCGCGGGGAGGGGGCGGCCAGCCGGGCCTGCGCCCGAGCGAGCGGCGAGCCGGGGGGGGAAGGGGCCCGGAAGGAGGCGAGCGCGGCCGCGACGCCGGGAGCCGGACGCCTGCCCGTGCCGGCCTGCCGCCGCCGCCGCCTTCCCTGTCTGCGCCTGAGCCCGGATTACCGCGGCCGTCGAGACCGGAGCGCGGCGGTCGGGCGTGAGGCGAGCGGGCGAGCGGGGCCGGGAGCCGGAGGCCGCCGGCGGTCCTGCGCCAGGCGCGGTGGGCTTCTGCCTGCGAGATTAGGCGAGGGGTGGAAAGGGAGGAAAAAGAGAGGCCGAGCGAGAGAAGCCAGGCGATCGGATTGTCCAGGAGGCTGGTGTGGAGGAATATCCCACCTCGAACTCAAATCCACAATAATAATCCAAACTGTTAATAATAAGGGAGCAGTTTTTCTGGCCAGGCGAGAGGGAGAACAGGGGGAACGGGAAGAAGCGAAATCTCTGTTTCATGGAGGCTGAGGCAAGAGAAAATTTCGGAGCCTGGATGTGGAGGAGCAAAACAGAACTAACTCAGGAAATTGTCTTTCAGAAAAAGGCCGAACCTAGGCTGGGAATCAGGCTGGGGTAGGTGGAGAAACCTGCAAGTTTAAAGGAAAAAGAAAAGGAGAGAATATTTTCAGAGATTTTTCTCTGGTTTGTGGTATTGCTACCATCTTAAAGGTAAAAAGCATTGCATTTCAGGTGTTCTTTGATTTTTTTTTTTTTTTTTGGTGCGATTGGCTCATTTAAGAATTTCAAAACCTTTCATATAAAAGCTTTTTTTTTTAAGGAAATTCATAATTTTGGTTCCCAGGGTTGCACTGGACTTGGAAGGAGTGCTGTTGTGTACATACTAGTGTATGGTTTATTTATTTTTTTACTGTGCAAATCAGCTGGAAGATTTTTTCCAGGTGTCAATTTGGATTTTTTTTTTTTCTTTTTGGTCCCTCAGTATATTTGTTGTCGTTTTAAGCATTGGAGACCAGAGCATTATTTTTTCCTCCTTTGGAGCTTGAGGCTCTCTTGCCAACAGAAGGACAGCTAGGAAAACTAGATTAAAAGGATGGTTTTTATCTATATTTTGCAGTTAAGATTGATATTTTGAAGGCACATTCTTTCTGTGATTTTTTTTTTTTTTAAGCCCATAGCGCTAACCTTGAAGAGATTTGTGGTTGGGTTTTTGGTTTCTAAGAAGGTCATAGTTTTTTCTCTTTTTCTTTCGGGTTTTTTCTGTTTTGTTTTTTTTAAGGGGGGGGAGGGGAAAAGGGGGCTAAGAAAGGAGACCATGTTAACTGGTAGAAGTAGAATGGAGCTTCAGTTACCAGGGTCCTGAGAGCTGGAAGAAAAAGGATTCTGTCTTCAAGTTGGGAGGCCATCCTCTCACCTTTCTTAAAAATTGCAAGCGATTCAGGCCTGATCAAGACATCAAAACTACAGGATTCTGGAACCGTGGAGACACTGAGAAACCATGAGTGTAAGGTTACCCCAGAGTATAGACAGGTAAGTTTGCTAATAATGTGGTTTTTCAACACTTACTTAAGGAAGGACTGGGAGGGAAAGTGTTGCATTTTGATAAAAGGTTGCAAAAGAAGGGTCTGTGGGCTGTGGGAATTGGTGGGGTCTCTGGGGACTCTCTGGGCTTGTGTGTTTATGTTCCCTCTGTGTGTGTCCATGTTCAAAACATATCTCCTGATTCAGTGTTTTTTAAATATAAACAGTAGACAGTGACGCCAGAAGTGGGGAAAGAGGGGGAAATGCTTTCCAGCCGCCTTTGACTTTTGCCAGGCCAGAGGCTGAATTTGAGTCCCTAACTTGCCAGCCTAGGGGTGGGAGGCGGGCACAGGCCTGGTCACGTGAGACCCCAAGGGTGATTGGGACCGGCTTTAGGTGTCGGAGCTGCTGGGGGAAGGGCCCTGGCAGGGGCGTGGGCCTCCACCGGCTGGTTGTTGTGGAATGGTGGGGCTTGGTGATGGGGTGGATCCCATTTCTAGAATGAGGAGGATGTTCTTGGCCTAAATGATGGGACAGAAACACCCTTTGCACCCATACAGGTCTGGATTTTTACCGGTGGCTGATAATGGCCCCCAAAATGCATAGGTCAGCACTAGAATTTCTTCCTCTCCAAGCTTGGGGTTTAATTGAAATCTGCCAACCAGCTGATGCTCTAGGTTAAATCTTCCAAGCCGTTTTTAATAAGCTTGACTCTGCAAAATGGGCCTTCCCTCTGCCTAGAGCCCGAAGGAGTTGTTTTAGGCTCTTAGGCCTGGTGGGCAGAGGCACTGGCCCTTAGAGTCGGAGCACAGGATGCCCTCCCCCCCCCCACCTCCCCCAAGAGTCTGCCCAGTCGCCCCATCACCGGTAACACTACAGTTTACAACTTTGTAAGGTGTCTGCCTTTTCCTTTCCTCTCCTCCTCAACCTTTTCTCCTTGAGAGTCTTTAGGGTAGTTTTGTGGGTGCTGGATGGATGGTTGGTTGGAGGACTGAACAAGCAAATGAAAGGACTGGGCCTGGGAAAAAAAAATATTGGAGAGATAGGGAAGAATATTTGCAAGGGAGCAATTGTTTTCTCCCTGTCCAGTTAACCTTTGATAATCCATGCTGATAATAATTTCTTTTGGGCTGTGGAATGTGGCCTAAAATGATACAATCTCTCTCTCTCCCAAACACTAATCTCTGTATTGCCTCAGAGTCCCGTTTAGATTAGTTCAGCAGTCCCCAGACGGGGACCTGACTTGGCAGTGGAGAGAAGGCAGATAGCCACAAAGGACAGATAGTATATGTGGCTGCTTGAACCTCCATCCCTTCCCCTTTTTGTTGGCTTCTCTTTAGTTTGACTCTTGTAAAGGGAGAACTGAGGCGTGCGTGTGTCAAGGCAAGAAGTTGAAATGGTTACGTGGCTGCCCTTCTCTTTTCATCCTCTTGGAATTTGGGAATTAGCGCACTTGCCTTTTTGAGATTTGGGGGTGAACTATTTCTCTGAATTCAGAGATGTGAGCAGATGGAAACCCAGGTGTTGGGGGTACAAGAAAAAGGCAATGAAGGTTCCTGCGCTAGTGTAAGATGCTCCTCTGGGAGTTTGCATACCCTCACAGTCTTCTCAGGATTTGTATAGCACGGTTTTTCTGAGTGCTTTCATAGGAATGTACCTCATTTGAGCCTCCCAATATTTCTGTGAGGCAGACAAATCGGAGGTTATTATTCTCATTTTACAGAAGGGGTGATTGAGGCTCACAGGGGATACCTGGCTAGCCCAGTGCCATCTTCCCTGACTAGTTGCAGAATCTGGACTCAGTCGCAGGTCTTCTGATTCTGAACCCGAGGCTCTTTCTCTTGCCCTACCCTAAGTAGGTTTGTATACTGGTCTTGTGGAATAGGGGTGGGGGCCCCATTTTATTCTTTCTGGCAGTAGGGTAAGGTGCTTTTCAGAACCCCCTTGCACTTGGGATAATGGAGCTTCGCAGGGTGAGAGTGTTCCTCACCCCTACCACTACCCCAATTCTCTTCCCCATTAAAGGATCAGTTCTGGGACTTGGGTCCCCTTCACGGTATCTCCAGTTGTATTGGATCGTACCCCTTTAGCAGTAGGTTCATTCTATTGGCTATTTTGACATCTCAGATTCAAGACCCTATGGATTTTAAATAATTTACAGTTTTACACAATTTTACACTGTACTGAAGAGATTGAGTGGAGGGATTTCAGATTATAGAGTCAGGGATTCTCTTTTAGTTTATCAATTTGCTGTTTAGAGAGTGTAGTGTAAGGTGCTGTGCTCAATGTTTCAAAAAATTTAAGTATGCGGTTCTTGCTTACAAAGATCATGCAACCTACTTGAGGAACTAGGAAAGGTTTAAGACTCCTGAAGACCACATAAAAGCAACACTGGACTATAAGCTCTGTAAAGGTAGGAACTGTGTTTTGTTTGCTCAGTTATAGCCTGCACGCCTGGCTTAGTGCCTTGCATGGGGTGAGTGCTCACTAAATATTTGACAAACGAATATTGGATTGAGTGAACATGTCAGCATGTATAAATTCATCCGTTTCAGATTTTTCAACATTCATGTGTTAATTTCAAGTGTAGTCAAAGTAAGGTCAATTAGAGAAGGCTTCCTGGGTGATGTGTGTTTTCTAGGACATAAGCATGGAGGACCATGTCTATGGAGAGAGATTGTGGCTCGAAGAATAGAAGGCTGTGGAATATTTATCCAACAGAGTTTTTAATCCGCTCTTGGGAAGTGACTTCTGGGTCCAAAGAAACATGAAGTATTTACAGCTAATCTTGACCTTACAGTGTTGATCAGTTGTTAGCGAAAGATGGGCTAAATTGTATCTGTTCATGTCCTTTTCAGTTTTTGTCCATGGACAATTTATTGCGTGTTAATGTGTGTTTGATATTGCAAGCAGAGGTAATAATACTGAATTATTTTTATAGGAATGGTAATGAGTTTTGCTAAGCCATCTATATCAATTTGCCTAGTTCTCCATGCCAAATGTTTTTGAGATGGCCAGATGGGTTAGGAGTTTGCATCCATAAAATAGCTTTTTTCTGTTCAGAGATAGTTAGCTTATGTGAGGACCAAAGCAAATGGAGAAGTACTAGATTTAAGCTGAGAGTTCTTGGTCTGAGCCCTGGCATTCCCCTTAACTGTGTGATCTTGGGCAAATCACATGCCTCCTTTGGTTTCCTCATATGTAAGGCAATAGCTCATTTATATGAAATGCTTTCGGGTTCACAAACATTTTCACATAGCTTGTCATTTGAGGATTGTAACACTTATTGTGTCTTTCTCACGGTGCTATTGAAAGGAGCAAATCAAATTTGATAGGGACTTCCCTGGTGGTCCAGTGGTTAAGAATCTGCCTTCTAATGCAGGGGACACAGGTTTGATCCTTGGTGGGGGAACTAAGATCCCACATGCCGAGGGGCAACTAAGCCTGCGTGCCACAGCTACTGAGCCCACATGCTCTGAAGCCAGCATGCCACAACTGGAGAGCCTGAGCATCACAACTACTGAGCCTGTGCCCTCTGGAGCTCATGTGCCACAACGAGAGAGAGAATCCCGCACGCCACAGCAAAAGATCCCGAGTGCCGCAACTAAGACCTGATGCAGCCAAATAAATAAATAAAATATATTTTTTTAAAAAAAACATTAAAAACAAATCAAATTAGATAATATATTTCAAATTGCTTTCTAAACCAAAACTCTATAACTTTTAGATGGTAAATTCATGGATTTGATTTAACATCATGCACTACTTTCTGAACTGACCCAAAACAAATTAAGAGTGACTGAAAGATCTTTGCATTGTTTTTGAAGAATTTAACCAGAGCGAACAGGCATTTTTGTTGCAGAAGTGCATGAGGTTAGAAAGAAGGCATACTTTTCTAGTGGTCAGGGTTGGGTGATGATACTAGAATATGAGAAGGGGAAGGTTATTGAATCTCCTTCCCAGGAATTTTGATGAATGGGAGAGGCTTGAGCTACCTTGGCTTCCTTAGATGGGGATAGAAAGGATTTGTTTTATGATCTCTGGCTGTTCCTTGTTTTAGAAGCATATGACTTGCCTAATTCAGAATAAACCCAGAGCCAGCAACTGTTCCTTATCAGGGATCTGAGATTGAATGTAACTTTTCCCTAGCCTGTAGCCATTTTTTTTTTTTTTTTTTTTTTTAAAAAGGGGGTGCGCGGGCCTCTCACTGTTGTGGCCTCTCCCGTTGCGGAGCACAGGCTCCGATTTTTTTTTTTTTTTTTTTTTTAGAAGAGGCAAAATCTTTCATGAAGTGTATGGAGGAGGAGGGAGAAAAAGGCAAAGGAAGGAGGAAAGAGGCTTCAGGCTGAGGGAACGTTTGTAGAGAAGAAAAGCTGGTAGCCTAGGCTGAGGAGACTGGGCTTGTCTGAGGAGGAGGTTGGGGGGAGGTTCTTCCCACCTCAGACTCCCCCTTTGCACTTCAGGTTCTTAGCGAGCCCTGGGAACAAGAAACCCCCAGACATTAAGCTGAGTTTCTGCCTAGTTTCGAGGTTGGCCTCCCAGAACAGTGACAGGGATCCAGAACTACAAAGAGTAAGTCCCCTGAAATGCTGAGTCTTCTCCAGAATGTACCCTTGTGCTCTCCAGGCGTGAGATGAGAGATGGCAGTGGATTTGCAGATGAAACATTTGGTGATTAATCACGATTATGAGCAGGAAAAGGCTGAGCTTACCTTCACATGCTCAAAAACATTTCTGAAAGAGCACCCTTTGATGAACAAATTGATTTAGCTTTTTTTTTTTTTTAAATAGTCAGAGTCCCTTTTGTTCTGTTTAGGAGGGTAGACAAAAAATATGACAAGTTAAATGACAATGAGTTCATCAGGAATAAAAAAGATTCTGTGAAGGTCACACGGCTAATTCCCAAATTGGTATAAAGACAAAAGAGTTCTGGAAGCTCGCAA
Source organism: Lipotes vexillifer (assembly GCF_000442215.2). Classification (NCBI taxonomy): domain Eukaryota; kingdom Metazoa; phylum Chordata; class Mammalia; order Artiodactyla; family Lipotidae; genus Lipotes; species Lipotes vexillifer. The sequence goes on from NW_006785665.1 coordinate 1,013,254, forward strand.
CCTTCGTGGAATAGAGTTTGGAAACTTTTGGATAGTGTCTTTTGGCTAGCAGTGATACTGCTTTAAAGATCTGGGAATCTGATGTATGTGAAAGGGCTGAATGCTGAAGTTCCATAAAACGTAAGAGGAATGGTTTTAATCTATACTGACCGAATTTGCTTCACATCTTCACAGTGGCACTGCCTTTAAAAATCCATTTTATTGGTTTATTATTTTTAAGACTTAATTTCAAGATTTATCATGTGGTTTGGAAACCCTTTTCCCCATGGACTGTGCATTCTTCTTTCCTCAATCACCGTATTGGGAAAAGACCCAAGCATAGCCCCGCTAGTGGCATCCAGGGTCACTCCTTTGACCCATGGAGGGAAGCAGGACTACAGAAGTTGCAGATTGTGGTCTCAAAAGAAAAAAGTAATCATTACTTTATGAAAAGTTGTGTTAGATCCCCTATGAAAAGAGGTTTGGAGTTCTGAGGGAAGACCCCCAGCATCCAAGTAAATAGATGAGTGAATTAGGGTAGCCAACTTCTCAGATTTGATTCCTTCTAGCTGTTAATGTTCTTTGAGCCTCTGAAAACATAATAATGCCTGTGCCCTTTCTTTCAGTGAGCCAGGACTTTTTTTTCAGGAATCCTATCTGCCTTCCTGAAAACCAGTGAAAACGAAAGTTTGAAAAAACCAGGGAACAGAGCTGTCTGATGAAATGGGAGGGGAAAGTGGGAGAAGCACAGTGATGTGGAAGTGGAAGTGTGGGGAGAGGCGGGGAAACCTGTGACCCCCAATAAAATTGGAGTAGGATTTGGAAGACATTTTCAAGGCCTGGAAGAACACCCAGATTTATGGTCCTAAAACAATTGGACAGATTTGAGGGGAAAAATCACAGAAGTCTTAAGTCTTAGGGGATCCTCCTCTTCCCTTTCCTCTTGACTCCAAATAGGGCATCTCCTGAGCTGGTCCAGAAGGTTGAGGGGCTCCCATTTTCAGTGATCTCTTGTGGTTCCATGAGTTGAATAGTTGTAAATTCTTTTGAATCCCAATTTTTCCTTTGCTACAATTTTTTTTTTTTTCTTTTTGGCTCCACTGTGTGGCTTGCGGGATCTTAGTTCCCTGACCACGACCAGGGATTGAATCCAGCCCAGTGAAAGCGCTGAGTCCTAACCACTGGACCACCAGGGAATTTCCTCCTTTGCTACAATTTAAGTCCATCTTCCTGTCTTTTACTTCTGATTTCAACATAGGCCCTAAAGTCACTAGTATCCCTCTGTCATCCTCATTGACTTCTTCAGGATTCTCCTCATTCTAAAGAATAGCAAACTAAGACGTGAATGTGTGAGAAGGGGGCTTTGAAAAGTTAGGGTGAAGTGATTTCAGAGTCCTGATTTCCAGCACTTTGTCCTCCAGTGTTTAAAGCTACCATAAAATGGTGCAATGGGATCTATAGTCACCAGTCGTGGACTGGCATCAAATCACAGAGGGAATGGGACTAATCTAACAACCTTCCAGATGATGACCTATGATCTGTGGCACTTGTAATCAGTAGGTTGGACGGCAAATATTTATCAAATAGCTCCATGCACAGCTCAGTTCTTAGTGTTCTGATAGATAATTTGCAAGAATGTGGAGCTTACCTTCTTGTTGGGAAATGTAATTAATGAAGCAACACAAAACCATCTTGATGTAGACCAAAGAGGTACATTTATAGACAAGTCGAAAGTTGGTGCTAGTGAGAATAGCCAGGGGAGGGGTGGTTAGAAATTATTTAGGTTGAAGAAAGAGAGGAAGCTGTTTCAGACCAGGGGAACAACATAAGCAAAGGTTCTGGGGCAGAACCAAGCATTGGGTGGTCTCAGGATGGTAAGAGTATTGGTCTTTGTAGAGCAGAGAGAAATTAGGTTGTCAAGGTGAGTATGGTGGGAGTGTGGGGGAGATAAAGGTATTCAGACTGGATGTGGTAGGAAAAAGGGAACCAGCAAGGTTTGTGTAATATATGGTGATAAAAGGAATGTTTAAGGAAAGAATTCTAATATTATTATGTAGGTGGGAAGAGAGCAAAAGATACTGTGAGAACAAAGAAGGGTAGGATTTGAAAGACATTTTGGAATGAAAACCAACAGGGTATGTATGTCAGGGCTGAATCAGATTTGGTTCCCAAGTTTTGGAGCCTGGCTATTGCTAGAGAGATTAAGACCATGATTAAAAGTCATTCTGCCTCCCACTGGTACCTGGCAATTCACTGAACATAGCATATCGAATAATACTTATCTTGCCGAGGCCCTTAGGTTAGGCTGTTTCTACCAAATAGATTTAGAGGTCTTCAGTGCAGTCTTCTAAAGAGAGGAAGAGAGGGCAGTGAGTTCTGAGAGCTCCCTTAGGAAATGGGGTCATGATTTGAGGAGATTAGCATATATTTGATATCCTGATTAATTAATCATACCCCACTCCCCCACTGCAGACCAAACTCCAGGGCTCAAGGGATATCTCTGCAGAAACCATCCTAGTAGCATGATTATAGAGAGTATAGGACTTGAAGTGAGAAGAGCTTTGTGTGAGTCCCAGCTTTTCCGCTAACTAGCTGTGTGATCAGGACGATTTGTGTAAAAGCATTTTGTGAATTCTATAGTGCCAAACATTTGGTGAGTGTTGTTGAGGCGTTTGGTTTGACAAGGACCCCACATTGGCCTGAACTCTCCTCAGCTGCCGCGAGAAGACCTGTGCTTGGGTGCTGAGACCTGTGCTGATTCTAAACTGAGGACTGACAGGCATGGCTCTGGGAACGTATTGAACAAACACAGGACGGTACTAGTTAAAAATAAGGTGCGGGGGCTTCCCTGGTGGCGCAGTGCTTGAGAGTCCGCCTGCCGATGCAGGAGACGCGGGGT
>NW_006785665.1:1016451-1020598 GCF_000442215.2 Lipotes vexillifer
AAAAAAATAAGGTGCGGGGCTTCTGTGGTGGCGCAGTGGTTGAGAATCCGCCTGCCGATGCAGGGGACACGGGTTTGTGCCCTGGTCCGGGAAGTTCCCACATGCCTCGGAGCAGCTGTGCCCGTGAGCCATGGCCGCTGAGCCTGTGCTCTGCAGCGGAGAGGCCGCAACAGTGAGAGGCCCACGTACAGCAAAAACAAAACAAAACAAAAAAAATAAGATGCAGAAGATCTCATCCTAAGTCAATCCTTTTTCACTGGAAACCTTCTTTGCACAGTGTCTTTCCTTTCCAGCTCGAACTCCCCAGCTTGGGATCCATGCCTTCTTGCTTCAGTTCAGCCCACATCTCACTAATTGTAGGCCTTATTACTGTCCCCTACCATCCCGCTTCAGGTAGGCTAGCCTGTTTCCCGGGCGCACATCACTCTTTCTATATGAGTGTTCTCTTTCTCTCCCCAACTCCGGCTAGTCTTAGTTGCTTCAAGGTGACCTTTTCTGGTTATATCATCAAACTCTAGTATATTTATATTATTCAACATTCCTTTTGCACATACATGTAGCAATTGGACTCTTATTATCTTTTGTATGTTGGTATAAAATACTTTTATTAAAAGTTCTAGCAGAATCCCTAGCACATGGTCGACTATTATAAATAAATGTTGGTGCTCTTTCATTCTTTGCATGTTTTATGTTGGTTATTGTGTCTTATCCTGTTTCTCAGGGTTCAAAAGCGATGTCTCTTCATTTTTCTAGATTGTCTTCTCGTGCTCAGTAGAGTTCTCTTTATACGAGGTACACTCCTCCCTCAGTTACCTGACTTGAACTATAGTTCATTCTTTTTTTTTTTTTTTTTTGCGGTACGCGGGCCTCTCACTGTTGTGGCCTCTCCTGTTGCGGAGCACAGGCTCAGTGGCCATGGCTCACGGGCTCAGCCGCTCCGCGGCGTGTGGGATCTTCCTGGACCGGGGCACGAACCCGTGTCCCCTGCATCGGCAGGCGGACTCTCAACCACTGCGCCACCAGGGAAGCCCTGTAGTTCATTCTTGACATTTCCAATTCCCTCCATGCCTACCCAAGGGATTTCAAGAAAGCAACTCTAAGCATTGCTGCTAGGAAGGGAGACCAAGAATTCCCCTTGTTCTTACTGGGTGCTAGGTCCTGGGCACTTGGTATTTCTTCTAGGGACAGAGCAGCCTTGTTGTGGTTGCTTGCCTTCAGCTTCTCCCAGCTCTCCAGGGGGATTTCCCCATTGTCGGCCTGGTTTCCGGGCTGCTGTTCCCTGCAGGGGTCTGACGGGGCACAGGGCCCGCCCTGCCATTGTCCTGCCTGCCCCAGGCTGGCCCCATTCATTTCCCAGAGCACAGCCCTCAGAAGCTTCCTTCCAAGAGACTGCTGCTGCAGAGAAAGGCCACTGTTGTTCTGGGGGGAGGTGGCTGGAGAGAGTGTAGTAAATAGCTTTGTGAATGGGACCTTGTATGAGACTAGAACCGCAGACCCTTTTCTCTGAGCCCTAGGGATGGGGGCAGAAAACCACTTGGGCTTCAGTGTGTTCACAGGAATAGGGTCTGAGGTTTAGGAATACTCATGCTATCCCTCAGATAAGGAGATTGGTCCATTTAACAAGTCTTCACTGGCTGGTGCCCCTCAAGCCACTAGGATTCAATGTGAATAAGTTGCTTACCCTGCCCTCTGGGAGCCTGTGGGGTTTTTTGTTGTTGTTGTTTTTATTTAGCAGTACGCAGGCCTCTCACTGTTGTGGCCTCTCCCGTTGCGGAGCACAGGCTCCGGACACGCAGGCCCAGCGGCCATGGCTCATGGGCCCAGCCACTCTGCAGCATGTGGGATCTTCCCGGACCGGGGCACGAACCCGTGTCCCCTGCATCGGCAGTCGGACTCTCAACCACTGCGCCACCAGGGAAGCCCGAGCCTGTGGTTCTGTGTGGGGAGACGGCGGGCAAGCAGGAGTTGTATGATACCACCCTGAACTCTTCGGTAATATCAGTTGAAGCAAATGGGAGGGACAATAAAGAAACTTTCCTGGAGGAAGTGACCTTTAATTGAGGCCAGAAAATGAGAGCCAGGCTCGAGCGAGGGAAAGTCCAGGCAGAGGGAACAGCATGTACTGAAGACAGAAGAAAAGGAAGGACATGGTGTCGCGGGAGCTGAAAGTAGCTATGGTCTATAGCGAGACCTTGGAACAATTAATTAAATGAAACAGGAGCAGTACAGGAGCTAGAGCCTGGGAATCATGTAATCCTCCCTATTAGGAGTTTTGGACTTTATCCTGAGAGCAGTGAAGCACCATTGCAATACAAGTAGGGAGTGACATCGTAACATAGGCTTTTAGAAAAACAAGATCACCTGACTGCAGTGTGGACATTTAAATTGAAAGAACAAAAGAATAGAGAGGGAGGACAAATTAGGAGCCCATTGTGATAATCTGGGCAGGAGGTGAGAGTGGCCTCTACTAGGGAAGTGACAGTGGAGATGGAGAAAAATGAAGGATTAGAAGACTAAGTAGTTGGTTATGGGGCGGGGAGGGCGTGAAGGGGGGCGCAAGGCTGACAGCCTTTTCCTTGGCTTGGGCTGGTGGGTGGTACTATTCAATGAAAAGGGGAACTGAGGAGGAAGAGTGTGATTGAGGGAAGGAGTCCCTTTTGGACATGATGAGTTTGAAGTGCCTGTGGGAGATCCCAGGGAAGCTGTTCAGTAGATTGGCAGCTGGTTATACAGGCCTGGAGGTCAGGAGGGCGTGCTGGGATGTGGGTCATCAACATCTGGACCGAATGGTGGAAGTGTGAGGCTGTCCAGGGACAGGGTGTAGAGTGAGAAGAGGGCCTTGGACAGAGCCCTGAGGGACACTGCATTCAAAGGTGAGGCAAAGAAAGAGGATCCCACACAAGAGACTGGTGGGGAGTGGCCGGAAAACAGGAGCCAGGGCAGTGTGGAATCTCAGAAATGAAGGGAGGGAGTGGCCAGCAGTGTCAAGTGCTCCCAAGAGGCAAAGGATGGAAAGGATAGAGAAGTGTCTGGATTTAGTAACTAGGAAGATTTTCATGGCCTTGGGGGGATGTGGGGAGGAGCCAGTTTGCAGTGAGTTTAAGAGGGACGAGGCAGTGAGGAAAGGGTGAGAGTCTGGTCAGTTCTTTTATGAAGTTTGGTCAGAAAGAAGAGGAGAAAAAATGGAGCCCCTTAGTCCCCATCAATAGGCCTTTGAGTTCATTTTTTTCAAGGTAGAACTAGGTTGTCTTAAGTTAGAGGTTAGCATGCATCAGAGTCTGCTGTGGGACAGGCAGGAGGGGAGATGTGTGACAGGATTAAAGGAAAGACTAGACCCAAGAGAAGAAGTCAGTTTTTAAAGTAGGGGAGGACACAATTGACAGGGAGAGAAAGATGGAAGGTTTATAAGGCCGAGATAAGAGTGCCATAATGATGGTGCTTCTTTGTATTTCTGCGGTACGATATGTAGTTTGCAAAGTGTTTTTGGTCTGTTATCTTATTGAGGTAGTCCAGGCAAGTATTTGCATTCCCATATTAGAGGTGGGGAAACAAGCTCTGGGAGGCTTTAATGATTTGCCTAAGTCTGTAAACTAGTAAACAATGGGATTGGGATTAAAAAAAAAATCTGTGTTTACGGAGCCCTAGCCTAGTGCTCTTTCCATTTTCCTGTCCCCCTGGCCAGGCTCACTGGTAAAGATGTGTAAATCTGGGCTTCCCTGGTGGCGCAGTGGTTGAGAGTCCACCTGCCGATGCAGGGGACACGGGTTCGTGCCCCGGTCCGGGAAGATCCCACATGCCGCGGAGCGGCTGTGCCCGTGAGCCATGGCCGCTGAGCCTGCGCGTCCGGAGCCTGTGCTCCGCAACGGGATAGGCCACAACAGTGAGAGGCCCGCGTACCGCAAAAAAAAAAAAAAAAAAAAGGGTAAATCTTTGAGGGAGCCAGACTTCAGGTTTGCTTGACACAGGTGAAGGGTATCCTCCAGGAAAAGAGATTGGTAAATCGGGAATCAAGTCTCTTGAGTATTTAATCTCTTCCCAATAAGCTTTCCTTGTTCATGGCCTCCCCATAGGACCTGAGGTTTGCATTCACCATCCAAGAGGAAGGAAACTTCCCTCCCTCTCTGCTTCCTGGTTGGTTAATGATGGG
>NW_006785665.1:1020608-1022855 GCF_000442215.2 Lipotes vexillifer
TCTGGGGCCGGGTAAGTTCAGTGACTTTGGGAAGAATAAAATCTCAGAAGTGACTGAGCATTCTTCCACTAAGCAGTGTGGCACCTTTAAACTACTCAGGGGCCTTATCTGTGTGTACCCTGCGGTGCCTGGACTGTGTAGTGAATGGATGCTCAGTAAAGTTTTACTAAATGAGTGAATACAGTATTTATTTATTTATTTGGCCACAGTGCACAGCATGCAGGACCTTAGTTCCCTGACCAGGATGGAACCCACACCCCCTGCAGTGGAAGCGCGGAGTCGTAACCACTGGACCACCAGGGAGGTCCCTGGATACAAGTTTTTAATTAACAGCTTTATGATACATAATTCACATACCATAAAATTCACCACTTTAGAGTGTACAATTCAGTGGGTTTTAGTATTTTCACAGAGTTGTGCAACCATCCCTATTATCTAATTCCAGAAGATTTTCATCACCCCAAACGAAACCTCATATCCGTTAGCAGCCACTCTCCACACCACCCAACTAGCCCCAGGCAACCATGAATCTACTTTCTGTCTCTATAGATTTGTCTATTCTGGACATTTCCTATGCATGGAATCATATAATATGTGGCCTTTTGTGCCTGACTTCTTTCACTTAGCATGATATTTTTCCAAGTTCATCCATGTTGTAGCACATATCAGTACTTTATTCCTTTTTATGGCCAAATAATATTCCATTGTATGGATATACTACCTTCTGTTTATCCATTCATCAGTTGACAGGCATTTGGGTTGTTTCTACTGCTCGGCTGTGATGCGTAATGCTGCTATGAACATTTGTGTACAGGTTTTTGTGTGGATGTATCTTTTCATTTCTCTTGGGTATATACCTAGGGTGGGAGTTGCTGGATCATATCCTCTCTCTGTGTTTAGCATTTTAAGGAACTGTTTTCCAAAGTGGCTGCACCACTTTACATTCCCACCAACAAACTGTGAGAATCCAGTTTTCCCACATCTTCACCAATACTTGTTTTTTTGTCTGTCTTTTTGATTATAGCCATCCTAGTGGGTATAAAGTGGTACCTCATTGTGATTTTGATTTGCATTTTCTTAATGACGTTGAGCATCTTTTCATGTGCTTATTGACAATTTGCATGTCTTCTTTAGAGAAATGTCTATTCAAATCCTTTGTCCATTTTTTGTTTATTTGTCTTTTTAAATATTTATTTATTTATTTATTCATTTACTTATTTATTTATTTGGCTGCGTCAGGTCTTAGTTGTGGCACACGGGATCTTCGTTGCTGCATGCAGGATCTTTCACTGCAGCCCTTGGGCTTCTCTAGTTGCAGCATGAGGGCTCTAGAGCGCACCAGCTTAGTTGCCCCGCGGCATGTGGGATCTTAGTTCCCCAACCAGGGATCGAACCCATGTCCCCTGCATTGGAAGGTGGATTCTTAACCACTGGACCACCAGGGAAGTCCCTGTTTACTTGTCTTTTTATTGTTGAGTAATGGATACAGTTTTAAGCTAAGTCACTTAACCTCGCTAGGCCTCTCAGTTTCATCAATCGTAGAATGGGAAAGTTGGATTTGATCTCTGAGATCCATCCAACTCTCATGTTAATCTGTGGAACTTCAGTCACTCCTTTAAGGTTCTACTCACCATGTTACAGTACAGACCAGTTGTTAGGAATATGACTTTTGTGTCAAATAGACCTGGGTTTCCTGTTACTCTGTCCCTCTCAGCCTCAGTTTTTCCTTTTGGAAAATGAGAAAAAGTGTATTTCTCTCATAGGGTTCTTGCAAAAATTAAGTAAAAGTAATGCATGTAAGGTGCTTAGCAAAATACCTGACGTAGTTAAGAGTTCAGTATATGCTAGCTATTATTATTAACTCATTACTACCTCCTATCTTATAGTCTCTAGCTGGATGAGCCAGGTCCCCATCCCTTAGGTGTGACTTAGCTGTCCTGGTCATGGAGGCTTTGCACAGATCAGTATTGTTCAAAATATCCATTGCTGCATAACAAACCACCCCAAACATTGGCTTAACATAATACTAATTATTTTGCTCAAAATTCTGGGGGTTGACTGGATTGAGCTAAGCAGTTGTTCCCAATTGGGATCTCTCAAACAGGTGCAGTTATATAGGGGCCGACCTGGCCTGGGCTTCAAAGGCTTCTTCACTGTGGCCCCTGTGTTGGGAAGACTCAAGGCAGCTGGGAGCTGAAACAGCTGGAGCTCCTCGTGTGTCTCTCTCTCTCTCTCTCTCTCTCTCTC
>NW_006785665.1:1023428-1024172 GCF_000442215.2 Lipotes vexillifer
CTCTCTCTCTCTCTCTCTCTCTCTCTCTCTCTCTCTCTCTCTCTCTTTTCCTCTCTCTGGAATCTCTATAGATTCTCTTTCCACATGGTGGGGTGTGGGTAGCCAGACTTCTTACAGGGTGACTGAAGGCTCCCAGAGCAGGCATCCCGTGATATTTGCAGAGGCTGCATCACCCTTTATGAGCTAGCCTCAGAGATCACATAGTGTCAGTTTTGCCCTACTCTTATTAGTGGAGGGAGTCACAAAGGCCTGGCCAGGATTAGGGAAGGGATATGGACGCCACCTCCTGATGGGGAGTGGCATGAAGAATGGGAAATACTGTTGTGGTTACTTTTGGAAAATTCAGTTTGCCACAGTCACTTAATTTATTTATGGTTAATTTTTGTCCCTCCTGTCCTTCAAATACCACTTCCAAACTTACTTCCTGGTGAAGTCTTACCTGATTAACTGCTTGATTCAGGTTTCTCCTTTTTCCTGTATCTCTCACCACATAAATCCCTGTTGATTTTTATGTCATATCTGCTTATCTTTTCTGTCACCTGTAATACTCCTGTAGTACTTACAACTGAGCTCTGTGCTCTTTAAGTGGTGCCAGCTAGTGCCCTAAATTCTCCAGTTGGGGTTTTTCCAATAACTTTAATCGGCTAGTGTTCAAGTGTTGACTGGTTCTCTCTTGGTTAAAAGTTCTTGCAACTTTTCAGACTTACTAAGTGCTAACTCTAATCCATCTGGCACTGTAGGGAA
>NW_006785665.1:1024182-1041754 GCF_000442215.2 Lipotes vexillifer
ATCCTTTTGTTCTCTCATATGACACTACATCCAACTGTATAAGTATATAGAAGGGTGGATAGGGGAAGAGCCGGAATAACAACTGGCATTTGTCCAGCACTTTACTATTTTTTGGAAAGTGCTTTAACAGTCATTCTGATATATACTTATTACAGTTATTTTTCTCCTTTATATACGAGAACATGGAGGCTCACGGGAGTTGAGACTTGGAATCACAACTGTAGTGAACCTAGGTTCCTGGCTCTAAATCCTGGGCTTCCTCTCCTTGGTTGAGGAGGGTGTGTGGTTTGGGCCCTGTTTAACACTCTTAATCACCCAGAGCTCCGGGGAGTCCCACAGGACTGATCTCAGAAATCGCTTTCCACCTCCTAGTCTTTGCTGAAGGAGGTAAACTCAGACAAAATCTTGTACCAGTCTAGCCCTACCTTCTCTGTAACAGCCATACAGTGATCTGGAACCCTGAGCTGTGTTTTCCTCCCGTTGTCTCGCCTCTGCCGCTTTTATTCTTTACAGCAGAGATTGAGTTCCTTGGGAGCCCTGTGAGCTTGGTTACTTTGGAAAAGGATCCTCCCAATTGGGGAAAGTGTGTGTGTGTGTGTGTGTGTGTGTGTGTGTGTGTGTGTGTGTTTTCTAGCAGAAGGGTCTGAGAAATAGTGCTTATAGGCTAGGAAGCATGGAATGAGCAAAAGGATGGGAAGGTAGCTAGAGAAGATAGAAAAAAAAATCTCCCAAAGTGGTTAAAGTTCTCTTGTCTTCAGTTGAGGGAGAGTAAAGTCAGATGCAAAACTGATGCTTTCTCTGCATCTGACCCTGCTGGTGATCTGCCACTGCCTCCAAATTGATACTTGTGTCATCAGGGGCTCTTGACTGAGAGTCTGCTTCATTTCATTTCCTGTCTTGGTGATCCAGTGCTTGGGGAGTTTTATTAGGGTACTGTTGGAAGAACTAGGACACAAACCAGGCAAAGGATAAGAACCACTTAATATAATAATCCTTGCAGTACCAACTATTTATACAGTGCTTTTATTCCTCAAAGCACTTGCCATCTGTTGTTGTACTTTAACCTCACTATATACTTGTGAGGAAGAGCCTAGGGCATGAGGGAGGCATCTCTCTTCAGCTGGCTTAGTTTCTGTTTCTTCCTCTCCCTCCTTGGAGGTGGGTTCCCCCAGGACACACTGTTTCGATAGCTCTTTCCAGCTTCTGGAATTGCCTCCCTTCTGATACAACTTAGCTCCTCTGTCTTTCCCATGAATGGGGTGCCTTCCCTCCCTGGTGTTTATTAACAGGGGAGTCTGCTTATCTGTGTGGCCGTCCTGTCTGTCACCATCAATCTCATGGAGAGCCTTTTATATGAAAGCTACAAGATTAGAAAATAAATTGGCTGAGGCAGGATTACTGACTCAGAGGGCTAGGAACCCACAGCTTCAGGAGGGCACGGAGAAGGGGTGGTGAGGAGGGAAGGATGAGATAACAAGCGGGCAGCATGAATCCTACTGGAATCTGAGGTTCTTCTTCCCTCTCTACCAGATTTATCCCCCATCTCATTGTGGCTGCCATCATCGCCATCAGCATCTACTCCTGTCCTGTATTATGTGCTTATCCCTCTTCAGAAGATGCCTTGGGGAAGATAATGGAGACTAGTGGTCCCTGACTTTAGGGAACCTAAAGGCTAGTTGGGAAGGCACCTGCAAAAGATCTAAGAACCCTTAAGCAGCAAGGGTGGAATAAAGGCATCACAGTTCACAGCCAGGGAGCTTACTGGCAGCTTGGTAGAGATAAGGAATCTCCTCTGCTTTCTGATTTTACCTTCGAGTCTTATTTGGCAGTTAATTGACTTCAACAAGAAATGTGTATTGATCCCAGGTTGGTATGTCAGCATTGTGCTAGAGGTTATGGGGATTTAATATTTACAGGCAGATATTCAACCTGAGATATGTGTTCAAAAAATATGAAATGAATAATAAAGGAATAGTCACTCAAGATGCCAGAGAAGTGACGTATCTGATGCACCTTTTAAAAGATTTTCTCTGGTATTACGAATAGACTAGGGGTTCAAGAGAAAAGCAGGAAGGACTATTGAGCTCTTGCAGTAATCTAGGCAGGAAATGATGGGCATAATTACTGAGTTAAAAATCGCTACTGTTTTTACTGTGGCAGAGATACAAACATCTTTTTTTCCCCCTTAACCAACAGACTGTGCTTTTATTTTTTAAATTGAGGTAAAATTCACATAATATAAAATTAACCATCTAAAATATACAGGTGAGTGGCATTAAGGACATTCACAGCGTTGTACAACCATCACCTCTGTCTAGTTCCAAAACATTTCATCTCCCCAAAGGGAGATCTCCCCTTACTCATTAGCAGTCATTCCCCATTCTCCCCTCTCCCTTACCCCTACAAACATCTTAAACTTAGGAATAGGGTGGGTTTCTATGGGATTTTGTTCCCTTCCCCCATACATCTTAGCTTTAATATATCTTTATTGGTCAGAGGTGAAAAACGAATTGTTTATAAATGTACCCTAAAGTCAAGAGGTAAATACATTAGATGTAAAATACATAGCAGGCTGGGCACCTCCCATACCTGCAGACAAGATTTTTGAGGATTAGTGAATTGGCTGATTTAATTGCTACTTCATCTAACCTTCATGACTTCACAATCCACAGCCATTTATTTGCATCATAATAATCCCTTGTGTTTGTGCATTACTTTGCAGTTTTACAGTTTGCGTGTTCTCACATATATTCTTTTTTTGGTAACAGCTTTATTGAAATATAATCCACATGCCATAAAATTCACACTCAAGGTGTGCAACCATCACCATTATCTAATACCAGACATTTTCATCACCCCCAAAAAGAAACCTTATACCCATTAGCAGTCACTTTCCATTCCCCTCTCCCCACACCCTCAGGCAACCACTAATCTACTTTCTGTCTCTATAGATTTGCCTATTCTGGACATGTCATGTAAATGGAATCATACAATATTTGTTCTTTTGTGTCTGGTTTATTTCACTTAGCGTATTTTCAGGTTTCATCTATGTTGTAGTGTGTGTCAGAATTTTATTCCTTTTTACGGCTGAATAATACTGTATTCCATTGTGTATATATACCATCTTTTGTTTATCTATTTACTTATTTGGCTGTGTTGGGTCTTCGTTGCTGCATGTAGGCTTTCTCTAGTTGGCAGTGAGCGAGCACTACTCTTCGTTGTGGTGCGCGGACTTCTCACTGCAGTGGCTTCTCTCGTTGCAGAGCACGGGCTTCCGTAGTTGTGGCTCGCGGGCTGTAGAGCGCAGGCTCAGTAGTTGTGGCACACGGGCTTAGTTGCTCCGTGCCATGTGGGATCTTCCCGGACCAGGGCTTGAACCCGTGTCCCCTGCATTGGCAGGTGGATTCTTAACCACTGCGCCACCAGGGAAGCCTCACATTTTGGTGATTTATGAATAATACTGTTGTTAACGTTGGTGTACAGGTATATGTTTGAGTCCCTGTTTACAGTTCTCTTGGGTATATACCTCATAGGAGAATGACTGGATCATATGATAGCCCTGTGTTTAGCATTTTGAGAAACTGCCAAACTGTTTTGCAAAGGTGGCTGCACCATTTTACATTGCCACCAGCAATCTGTGAGGGTTTCTGATTCTCCACATCCTCTCCAACACTTGTCATTATTTGTCTTTTTTATTATAGTGGGTGTAAAGTAGTATCTCATTGTTTTGATTTGCATTTTCTTAATGACTAATGATGTTGAGCATCTTTTCATGTGCTTCTTGGTCACTGTATATCTTCTTTAGAGAAATGTCTTATGCTAAACCAACCTTGCATTCCTGGGGTAAATCCCACTTGGTCATGGTATATAATCCTTTTTACACGTTGCTGGATTCAGTATGCTAGCATTTTGATGATAATTTTTGTGCATATAGTCTTATTTAATCTTTAGACTAGCACTATGAGATTAGGGTTCCCATGAAAAACTGAAGCATAAATTAAGCAGTTTTCCTGTGACTGCATAGTGTCAGGACTAGAATAGGAAAGTAAGACTTGAATTTAGTCTAATTTTCTTACCACTGCTTTACTTTGCCCCTCTTTTTAGCATAGATAACCAACAATTGTTTTCATTTATCTGGGCTGTTTTCCTTTTTTGAAATCCTGTCATTATTGCTTAGATTGAAAACTCCCATTACATGGCCACACAATTAAGACTTAATATTAGATGCATTTTGAATAATGAAATTTATAGCCTTGATGGTTATTAATTTGATTTTAAATGTGTCCTTGTCATTGTCTTCTTTTTGAATAAGAAACATTGCAGAGGAAGGACATATCTGTGATTCTTCTCTCTTTTTTAGTGCTCAGCATTTGCTGTGCCCAAATAAATACTAAATAAAGACTTTAGGAGTGGAAGGATGCATCTCCATAGTGCCCACCTGAAAGCATCTAAGAACAGCTTATTCTGCTGGCCTAAAATCCTCTTGAACAGCTCTCTTCTACCTGAATTGTGTACCCCATCACACCTGTCTCTCTCCCTCCTTCCTAAGTAGCAACTGGTTCATCAGAGACTGTAATTGATGAGAATTTACTGACAGAATCTCAGCATTAAATCTTTGGCTTTTGCCACCTTTTCTGATGTGTGCATAAGCAGGCTATAACACATTTCACATTGAGGTACAAGCATTTAGAGACCCAGAAAAGCTCTTCTGGAGAGCTCATGAGAGTGAGTGGGGAGCACGTGGGCAGGCATTTCCCTGTAAGTATATAACATTGGTGGATATGTGTGAATGCTTTTAATTCAATTGCTTTATCCATGTCAGCGTTGTAATTTATCCTTGCCACCTCTGAACTCCTTAACTCCTGCTCTAGTAAAAAATAGGGGGGGGGGGGAGGAATTTATTTTAACGTTGTCAAAGCCCAACATCCCTAGATATATCTTCTGAAAAACAAGACCACGTGTTCAATTACAAAGGCAAATGAAAATGCTTTTCGTATTGTACGTTTTTGCTGAATACTTGTGCTGCCTCTCCATTAATGTGGGTATTTAGGACTTGCCTGTGCATCAATTGATTAATCATTTGTATGTGTAAAGAGATAGAATGCAAGTGTGTATGTACATATTGCGATTTTCTCCTGTTTTAAATCCAGAAGCCATTGCCTCATTTTATGGTCTAGCAGCACTGTGACCTGGAATAATGAACAGAATGTCTTGGGACACACTTGTGTTACCAGTTAATAGAGACTGCCTGCATCTCTATGATTGAAAAGGGCAATGTTTAGTTTCCAGTGTGGACTCAGAATTTTTTTTCCCTTAATGCATTTTTTTCCCTTTTAATAGTTTTATCCTGGTATATTTGATCTACAATCAATGTATACATTTACAGCATATAATTTGATGCATTTTGACATTGTATACATCTGTGGCACTATCCCCACAATTAGGACAAGGAAGATACCCATCACTCCCAAAAGTTCCCTTGTGCCCCTTTGTAATCTCGTTCTCTCTCTCCTCTTCTTTCCCATCCCAAGGAAACTATCCTTAGGGATTTCTTTTCTGTCACTGTAGATTAGTTCACATCTTCTGTAACTTTATATAAATGGAATTATACTCTATGTCCTTTTTTCTTGCCTGACTTCTTTCACTCAGCACAATTATTTGAGGTTAATCCATGTTGTTGTATGTATCAGTAGTGTATTTTTTTATTGCTGAGTTTTATTTCATTTTATGGATGATCTATGTATCCAGTCTCCTGTTGATGGACATTGGGGCCACCACAAATAAAACTGCTGTGAACGTTTATGTACAAGTCTTTGTGCAGACACATGTTTTCCTTCTTCTTGTATAAACCCTAGGAGAGGATTGGCTGGGTTATATGGTAAGTATATGCTTAGCATCATAAGAAATCGCCAAATTATTTTCCAAAATGGTTTTACAATTTTACATTCCCACTAGACAGTGTATGAAAGTTCCAGTTGTTCTGCATCTTGGCCAACACTTGGTATGGTCAGTCTTTTTAATTTTAACCATATTAGTGTGTATGTAGTAATATATCTTATTGTGGTTTTAATTTGCATATCTCTCATGACTAATGACGCTGAACATTTTTTTATATGCCTGTTTGCCATGCTTATGTCCTCTTTGGTGAAGTGTTTGTTCAGGTCTTTTGTCCATTTTTTAAGTGGGCATAATTGCTCAGTATTAACTCAGTTATTAAATTATAAGAGTTCTTCTTGTATTCTAGGTACAATTTCTTTGTCAGATATGTTTTTGCAACTATTTTCTCCCAGTGACATGCTTTTTCGTTTTTGTAACAATGTCTTTTAAAACTTGTTTCACACTTGCATGCAGCAAAATACAGTGTCTTTGAAGACCAAAAGTCCTTAATTTTGATGAAAGCCACTATATCCATTTTTTCTTTTATAGTTTATACTCTTTGTATTGATTAAGTAAATCTTTGCCAAATTCAAAGTAAGATCTTCTCCTAGAAGTTTTATGATTCTGGCTGTTACATTAGATCTGTGCTTTATTTTTAGTTATTTTTTGTATAGGGTATGAGATAAGAATTGAGGTAATTATCTCTTTTGGCTTATGGATATCTAGTTGCTCTAGCACTATTTGTTGAAAAGAGTATTCTTTCCTCATTGAGTTGCATTGGCACCTCCGCTGAAAATCAGTTGATCATATGTGTGTGGCCTGGACTCTACTTTGTTCCCTTAATCTGTCAGTAACACTGGTTTGGTTATTGTCATTTTATAATAAGTCTTGATATCAGATGATACAAGTTTTCTAGCGTTGTTGTTGTTGTTGTTGTTGTTTTGGTCGCGCCACACGGCTTGTGACAGCTTGTGGGATTTTAGTTCCCCGACCAGCGATCAAACCCTGACCCTCAGCAGTGAGAGCGCGGAGTCCTAACCACTGGACCACCAGGGAGTTCCCTCTAGCGTTCTTTTGTTTTCAGAATTATTTTGGTTATTCTAGATCCTTTTCATTTTCATGTAGATTTTAAAATCAGTTTGTCAGTTTTTACAAAAATGCCTCTTTGGGGTTACAGTTGAGATTGTGTTGAATCCATAGATCAGTTTGGAGAGGATTGGCATCTTAACAATATTCAGTCTTCCGATCTCTGGACATTGTATATTTCTCCATTTAGGTCTTTAATTTCTCTCAGCAGTGTTTTGTAGTTGTTAGTGTACAGGTCTTACACATCTTTTGTCAAATTTATCCCTAAATATTTCATATTTTGGATGCCATTTTAAATTGTAGTTTTTAAATATCAATTTTCAGTTATCTTTTGTTAGTATGTATAGATATTCATTTTTATGTATTTATCCTGTATCCTGCTACCTTGCTAAAGTCAATAATTCTCACAGCTTTTTTGTTAATTCCCTAAGATTTTAGAACCGCTTGTTTGATTCTAAGTCACATTGTTGGCAAATGATGAGCTTTGCCTCTTCATTTCTAATCTGTATATTTTTTGAGTTTGGGAGAAAAATCAGGGTTTTATAACTTTTTGCTAGACATGTGAAGCATGTGTTGGAGTCTCCCTCACTAGGGATTCTTTAAAAATAAATAAAAAGGGGATTATTAAGTGCTTCTATCCATTCCTTTATTCATTCAGTGAACATTTAGTATCCACTGTGTGTCAGTCACTATCTATTGACTAATGGAAGAGACAGACATATAAACAAGTAATTTTAATTTAACAAGTAAGTACAGTGCCATAGTAGTTATGATGCAGAGTACGTTGGAAACTTCGAGGCAAGGCGATTCAGAATCAGGGGACACAATGAAATGATCTCTGCAGGCCTGCTGCTACCCTGGATGGGTATGATTGATAAAAGAATACTCAGAGATTATTGATAGGAAAATGTTTAAACTACACTGTCCTGAGAAATTCTACATCCTCCCCATCCTGATTGTTAGTTACAGTCGGCCCTCTATGTCCTGGGTTTTTGCATCCATGGATTCAACCAACCTTGGATCAGAAATATTCAGAAAAGGGCTTCCCTGGTGGCGCAGTGGTTGAGAGTCCGCCTGCCGATGCACGGGACCCGGGTTCGTGCCCCGGTCCGGGAAGATACCACATGCTGCAGAGCGGCTGGGCCCGTGAGCCATGGCCGCTGAGCCTGCGCGTCCGGAGCCTGTGCTCCACAACGGGAGAGGCCACAACAGTGAGAGGCCCCCCAAAAAAAAATTCAGAAAAAAAAAACTCCAGGAGGTTCCAAAAAGCAAAACCTGAGTTTGCTGTGCACCAGCAACCATTTACATAGCATTTACATTGTATTAGGTATTATAAGTAATGTAGAGATGATTTAAAGGATATGGGAGGATGTTGGGTTATATGCAAATACTTTGCCATTTTATATTAGGGACTTGAGCTTCCGGGGGTGGCAGGTGGAAAAACCCTGGAATTATTCCCCCTTAGATACCGAGGTACAACTGTATTTACTTTATTATTGAAAGTCTGAAAGGACTACATCTTTATCTATAGTTAGTTCTTTTTCTCTTTCTTCTTCTTATTTTTTTTTAATCTTACATGAAGGCAACAGCCTTTGCTTCTAGCCTTAAATCTCACTGACCTGAGACCAGGAGCCGTGGGAGCAGGGATATTTGGTACCATGTTACTCTTAATAGTAAATTATGCTGCTGTGTTCTTAAGAACCCTATGAGTTCGGTACTATTGCCCCCATTTCTGCAGGGTTTTTTTTTTCCTTTAATAAAGTGAGCTTGATCTTTTTTTAAAAAAATATTTTATTTATTTATTTAGTTGCACCAGGTCTTAGTTGCAGCAAGCAGTCTCCTTAGTTGTGACACACGGGCTCCTTAGTTACAGCATGCAAACTCTTAGTTGCAGCATGCATGTGGGATCTAGTTCCCTGACCAGAGATAGAACCTGGGCCCCTGCATTGGTAGCGCGGAGTCTTAACCACTGGACCACCTGGGAAGTCCCAATGTCTGCAGTTTTGTTTTGTTTTTGCGGTACGCGGGCCTCTCACTGCTGTGGCCTCTCCTGTTGCGGAGCACAGGCTCCGGACACGCAGGCTCAGTGGCCATGGCTCACACACGGGCCCAGCCGCTCTGCGGCATGTGGGATCCTCCCAGACCGGGGCACAAACCCGTGTCCCCTGCGTCAGCAGGCGGACTCTCAACCACTGCGCCACCAGGGAAGTCCTTGTTTTGTTTTTTAAAAAGCACTGTAGCATGTATCCTGTTATTTTTTAAATTCTCATAGCAGCTCCTGAGGTCTTTACATCTCTCCTGTCATGTACATTGAAGGAGAAGTAAGCTTCTGACTTCGTAGCCCCAGCATATTTTTCGGAATCTGGTGAGTAGGAGGTGCTAAATAGACACTAATGTGTGTGTACTGGCATAATTTCTCTTTAGCCTAGTTGTCATGCTTTGGGCTCCTCTAAATAATATAGGATCATTCCCATTTTATAGGTAAGGAAATTTCTCCAGGCCACCAGAGAGTAAATGATTGTAGGTTCTTCTTCTCCTCCTCCCCCTCCTCTTGCTCCTCCGCCTCCTCCTCTTTCTTCCTCTTCTTTCTTCCTTCTCCTTCTTTTTCTTCTTCTTTTAGAATTTCGTACTTTATTCGTTTGTAAAATGATATAATTTAAGAAACACTAACAGCACTCTTCATTTTAGAGGTGAGAAATCTTGCTTGCTATCATAGAGGAAGGCTAAAAACTTAGACATATCAACACTCCTTATTTGTTTCTGAAATGAGTCATGACTTAATTCTTCCTGTCGCCCTGTTGCAAAAAGAATCTCTCACTTTCCTGAATTGAGAACTCCCAGAGGGCAGGGACCAATATAGCAAAGCGACTGGCACATGGTAGGAATTGAGTAAACATTCTTGACTGAGTAAATGAGTGTATCTGGCTCACCATGGGAAACACGCCCATTGGACCAATGCACTAAGAATCTGGTGGCCAATTTTCCATTCCAATGCTTCTTCCTCCTTCGGGGGTAAGAAGAAGTGAACTGCACATACCTATGCTGCATGTGTTAAAGCCCTCTGTGATTTTATGATCGTTACCCTACGCCTTAATGGAGGGCTACAGTGCATGTGTGACAATAGACCTTCAGGCTGCAAGAGTGAATAAGACAATCCCTGCCTCAAGTAGCTGACACACTATTAAATAGATAACTTAGTGCAGGGTGAGTGCAGTGATGGGGATGTGCACTGTGAGTTAGGGGCACAGAATAAAGATAACTGACCCAGTCAGGGGAGCAAAGTGGGGTTGCTTTTTGTTTGTTTGTTTGTTTACTAAAAACCGAATACAGTGTTTGTTATGTGCCAGGCACTGTTCTAAGCAATTTGCACATAATAACCCCTTTACTCCTCATAACAACCCTGCAAGCTAGGTTCTGTTAGTGTCCCCATTTCACACTGAGGATAAGGAGCTACAGAGAGTTAAGGTCACACAGCTGGTAAGTTGTGGAACTAGGATTCAAACTCAGGCACTGTGGCTCTAGCGTCTGTGCTCTTAAGCACAGTGCCAACTGGGTCTCTTGTAAGTCCTGAAGTAGAGGGGGAAAAAATGAGAAATATATACATTTGTATCAAACTGACAGGATTTCTTGTTTAACTGGCTATGGGGTTAGAGCAAAGGAAGAGTCGAGATTGATTGCCAGAGTCTCTACATTGGGTGAGAGAAAGAATACAGGAGTAGTAAAGAGGTGAGGTGTACGGAGATGAGGTTTTCAGTGGATTGAGTTTGAGTGTTTACAGGTTGAGGTGTCTCCCCAGAAAGTTACATATAGAAATCAGAAACTTGAGAGAGTCTAAGGGCTGAAAAGAAGCTTCGGGAGTCATCAGTGTTTTGAGAGCTGGTTAAAAGTACCAGAGTAGACACTGTCTCCTGTGAAGAGAGTGGCAGAGCCGAAGGAGAAAGAGAGAGAGATCAGCATTGTCAGATGCAGAGAGAAATCCAGTTTGATGAGATCTAGAAAAGAAAATCCTTCAAACTTTCAGTTAAGGGACTATTAGCAGTTCAGGGTCAGCAATCTTACTGAAAACACTCCCATCCGTGTCCGGAGGCAGAAGTCAGATTACAGTGGGTTGAAGAGTACGTGGGAGGTGAAAACGTGAAGATAGTAAGTGTAGAGACTACCCTATACTTTCCAGGAGGCTGGATGAGGAGAGAGGTTGCTTGGTAAAAGCTAAAGGAGCTTTCTGGGTGAAGGAAATACTTCCTCCTCAGGTTAAGAGAGATTTGGATACATGTATGGGTTGAGGTGGTAGAGCCAATAGTATTAGAGGCATATCCTGAAGATTTAGGAGAGGAGGAGTTCCTGAGGAAGCAGAGGGGCGTGGAGTCAGGGACCTCGTGAGAGGGCCTCGACTAGAGGAAAGTAGCTAAGATGTGTGTGAATGCTGATTGAGGAGCTCATAGGTAGAAGTAGGACATTGAAGGAGAGTATGCCTGAGTTATTTCAGTGAGGTCAGAAGAAAAACAATCTTAGGATAGCGTGAGGGCAGGCTTTAAATACAGAACTTGAGGAAAGCCATAAATGTTTGGAGTGGTGGTGGAGAGGGTGTGGAAAAGAGAATTGGGCTAATAAAGCCCTGACTAGAGGCACTAAAGGCCTGAGAAAGGTTGGAGACCTTGGATCTGCATGCAGGATTGCATGGCAGTGTGGTTTTTCCCCAGCTAACTGAGTCCACCTAACTGGCAATAGGAGCAGAGGCCACAGATGGGAGTTTTGCTGCAGTGCTGGTTTGCTGGACACATTTGATGGAGGATCGGAGGTACAAAGGAACCAGGACTGTGACTTCAGGTGATCAACTACAGAAGAGAAGCCAAGAGGGGGCTGACACCTGGAAGGAAAATAGAAGGGTCTGGTGAGGTCACTTACAGGTGAAAGAGCAGATGTAGTGGGACTGAATGTGAGAGTGAGGGAAACTGGAGTTTGTGTCTTTGAAGGTGGAAGTATTCTGGACATAGTCAGGATCCAAAATGTGTAGTTCTGGGAGTGAGTGGAGGTGAAAATCTTTGGAATTAAGGGATAAAAAGAAAATACATTCAGGGAATTCAGTGTGTTGTATGAGACCCATAAACAGATTTGCTCTGCAGAATAAGAGGTACTGTAATGGAGGGAGTATGTGAGCAACTGTGCTGGGGAAGAGGCAGGGAAATGCTTCACCAGGGTATTAATATGTTTGATCTGAAGCTTGAGGAATGAGCAGGAGTTTGCTAGGCATTCAGTGAGTGAGCATGGCGAAGCATGGCTGTGCTATGTAACGCAGGATAGGGAAAACCAAAATGACTGTGCCTTTGAAATAAACCCACCCACTGGACAAGGCTTCTGATGTGTGTGGGTCGGAATGGGAGATGCAGGGAGTTGGGAACAGACCCAAGTACAGGTGACGGCAGGGAAACCTAATTCAGTCCTGGAAATAAACCCGGTTTCTCTAGTGTAGAGCAACCATGGCCAGCGGGTCCAGGCATGTAGTTAATTACAGACGTTCAACACTAGATAGCAGAGCATCAGATGAGGAGTCCACATGAATATTAGCCTGTAAACTCCAGGTTCCCCCTCCCGTGTCACTGCCTCATCAACCACCCAAAATGGCACCCTTATCTAAAGGCCCTCAATGACTTTGCATCGGACAAGGAAGGAGAATCTGACTTGTGTCTTATTTTGCTTTTGAAACCTAGGAGTGCTTCTTCATACACATTAGGCACTCAATAAATTTTGTTCAATGAATGGCTCAGAAATGATGATGATGATGGTGATGATGATGATAGTAACTTAAAGCTTAAATAGCGTTTACTATATAAAGCACTGTTCTAAATAGCGCTTAATATTCAACAACAGTACTGTGAAATAGGGCTTCCCTGGTGGCGCAGTGGTTAAGAATCCTCCTGCCAGTGTAGGGGACATGGGTTTGAGCCCTGGTCCCGGAGGAAGATCCCACATGCCATGGAGCAACTAAGCCCGTGTGCCACAACTACTGAAGCCCCTGCGCCTAGAGCCCATGCTCTGCAACAAGAGAAGCCACCGCAGTGAGGAGCCCGAGCACCGCAACGAAGACTAGCCCCCTGCTCGCCGCAAGGAGAGAAAGCACACGTGCAGCAACGAAGACCCAATGCAGTCAAAAATAAATAAGTAAATCTATTTTTAAAAAATACTGTGAAATAGGTTCTCTTTTTATCCAGATTCAACATAGATGATTGAGCAAAAATATCAAATTAATACCTAGAGAGAGAAACTGTTTACTTTGGATATATGAAGGATACGTATCCATCTGGAGTAGAGGATGCAGAAATTAGTCGTATGAGAGTTCTAGGAAAGATCTTTTCTTCTACTCAGTAAACCCAGGAAAGTGTGGGGGTGGATGGCTGTTTGTTTTTTATGTTTTTGTTTTACAGCTTTATTGAGATATATTTCACATCCCATAAAGTTCACCCACTTAAAGTATACAGTTAATTGGTTTTTAGTATATTCACAGCGTTGTAAGACCATCACCACAATCTAATTTTACAATTTTTCAGTACCCCAGAAAACACCCCCCTGTTCATTAGCAGCCCTTCCTCTTTGCTGCTCGCTGCCCTTCACCCTAGCCCCAAGAAGCCACTAATCTACTTTATATCTCTATGAATTTGTCTATTCTGAACATTTCACATAAATGGAATCATACAATGTAAGGTCTTTGTGACCGGCTTCTTTCACTTAGCATGTTCATCCATGTTGTAGCAGGTATCCGTACTTCATTCCCTTTTTTCTCACTGCTTAATATGTCATTGTATGGATACACCGGCTTTGTTTATTCATCAGTTGATGGACATTTGGGTTGTTTCCTCTTTTTGACTTTTATGAATACTGCTGCTATGAACATTTGTGTACAGCTTTCTGTGCAAATATGTGTTTTCAGTTCTCTTGGGTATATACACCTAGGAGTGGAATTGCTGTGTCATATGGTATTCTGTGTTTAATATTTTGTAGAGCTGCCAACTGGTTTTTCAAAGTGACTGCACTGTTTTACATTCTCACCAGCAATATCTGAGGGTTCCAATTTCTCCACGTCCTCACCAACACTTGTTATTTACCATTATTTTGGTTCTAGCCCTCAGGGTCGGTGTGAAGTAGTATCTTATTGTACTTTTGATTTACGTTTCCCTGATGGCTAATGATATTGAACATCTTTTCTTGTGCTTATTGGCCATTTATATCTTTTCTGTAGAGAACTCTCTGTTCAAAATTTTTGCCCATTTTTTTAATTGAGTTATCTGGTTTTTTTAAAATTAATTAATTAATTTGGTTCCGCCGGCTCTTAGTTGCTGCAGGTGGGCTCCTTAGTTGCGGCAGGTAGACTCTTTAGTTGCGGCTCCAGGGCTCCTTATTTGCAGCTCCAGGGCTCCTTAGTTGTGGCATGTGAACTCTTAGTTGCGGCATGCATGTGGGATCTAGTTCCCTGACCAGGGATCAAACCCAGGCCCCCTGCAATAGGAGCATAGAGTCTTATGCTCTGCACCACCAGGGAAGTCCCCTGTTGTTTTTGTTTGTTTGTTTGTTTTTTATTGTTGACTTATACGAGTTTTTTAAAAATATATTCTGGTTACAAGTCCCTTATCAGATATATGAGTTGTAAATATTTTCTCCCATTGTGTGGGTTGTATTTTTACTTTCTTGATGTTGCCCTTTGAAGCACAAGTTTTTAATTTTAATGAAGACCAGTTTATTTTTTCACTTGTTGCTTATGCTTTTAGTTTTATATCTAAGAAATCATTGCTTAACTCAGGATGACAAAGATATACTCCTGTGCTTTCTTCTGAGAGTTTTACAGTTTTAGCTCTTACATTTAAGTCAATGATCCATTTTGTTAATTTTTGCGTGTGATGTGAAGCAGGTCCAACTTCATTCTTTTGTTATGGATTTCCAGTTGTTCTAGCACCATTTATTGAAAAGACTGTTCTTTTGCCATTGAATTGTCCTGGCACCCTTGTCAAAAATCAGTTGGCCATAAATGTGAAGATTTATTTCTGTATTCTCTATTTTGTTGACCTATATGTCCATCCTTATGCTGGTCCTATTCTGACTTGATTACTGTAGGTTTTAAAATTGAGAAATATGGGGCTTCCCTGGTGGCGCAGTGCTTGAGAGTCCGCCTGCCGGTGCAGGAGACGCGGGTTCGTGCCCCGTTTCGGGAGGATCCCACATGCCGCGGAGCGGCTGGGCCCGTGAGCCATGGCCGCTGAGCCTGCGCGTCCGGAGCCTGTGCTCCGCAAATGGGAGAGGCCACAACAGTGAGAGGCCCGCATAACGCAAGGAAAAAAAAAAAAAAAAAAATTGAGAAATATGAATCCTCCAACTTTTTCAAGATTGTTTTAGCTGTTTATTTTCATATGAATTTTAGGATCAGCTTGTCAAGTTCTGCAAAAAAAAAAAAAAAAAAACAACCTGGATTTTGATAGAGATTGTATCGAATCTATACATCAATTTGTGGAGTATTGCCTTTTTTTTAAGGTTTCTGTTTATTTAGAAGACACAGACTAACATTATTAGATGGTAAGGTTCACAAATGGGTTCCTTTCTTTCCTTAGCTTTTTTTGGCTACATTGGGTCTTTGTTGCTGTGTGCGGGCTTTCTCTAGTTGCGGTGAGCAGGGCCTACTCTTTGTTGTGGTGCGCGGGTTTCTCACTGCAGTGGCTTCTCTTATTGTGGAGCATGGGCTCTAGACACAAGGGCTTCAGTAGTTGAAGCATGTGGGCCCTAGAGCACATGGGCTTCATAAGTTGCAGCACATGAGCTCAGTAGTTGTGGCTCTCAGGCTCTAGAGTGCAGGCTTGGTAGTTGTGGTGCATGGGCTTAGTTGCTCTGCGGCATGTGGGATCTTCCTGGACCAGGGATCGAACCCGTGTCCCCTGCATTGGCAGGCGGATTCTTAACCACTGCGCCACCAGGGAAGTCCCGAGTATTGCCATTTTAACAATCTTAAATCTTCTAACCCACGAACATGGATATCTTTTCACTTAATTTCTTTCAGTGGTGTTTTGTATTTTTCACTATACAAGTCTTTCACTTCTTTTGTTAAATTGATTCCCAGGTATTTTATTTTTCTGCTACTATTAAAAAGGAAATGTTTTCTTAATTTCATTTTTGTATTGTTCATTGCTGGTGTATAGATATGTAAATGTTTTATATCAGC
This sequence comes from Lipotes vexillifer, assembly GCF_000442215.2. NCBI lineage: Eukaryota > Metazoa > Chordata > Mammalia > Artiodactyla > Lipotidae > Lipotes > Lipotes vexillifer. The sequence goes on from NW_006785665.1 coordinate 1,040,345, forward strand.
TTTATATCCTTTGGCCATTTATTAGTTCTAATAGTTTTTTGTGGATTCCATAGGATTTTCTATATACAGGGTCACATCATCTGTGAAGAGAAGTAGTATTACTTCTTCCTTATCAATCTGGATGCCTTTTATTTCTTTTTCTTGCCTGATTGCCCTGGCTAGAACCCCTAGCTCAATGCTGAAAAGAAGTGATGAGACCAGACATCTTTGTTTTGCTCCTGATCTTGGGGAAAAGGCAGCCAGTCTTTCACCTTTGATATTAGCAGTGGGTTATTTGTTTGCTTTTGAGGAAAGGATGAGATAGAATTTAATAGGTGTTCCAGGAAGCAAGCTCATGTTGGGAGAAGGCAAGAGAGGTTGAGTGAGATTCAGCCACTGAATATTGAACTGGGAGTGGCATGCTTTTTTAGTGGAATGAAATGGCTCAGAGCTGGACTACTTAGTGTGTTGAGGACTTCGTAGCCAGGTAGACGAGCTTCACCCCTGTAGAAGTTTTCCACCAGCTAGCTTAGACTAGCTAATGAATTTGCGCTGATAAGGCGTCCCCTTGTGTTTAGGACAAATCATGGTTCACTTTGGTTTAGAAGCTAGGAGAAATAGAAGAAGGGTGTTTATCCCTTCTGGCTGCCGTTTAAGAGCTTAGTGCAATACCAGTGACCTCAGGATTACTCTTCTTGAAGAGCCCCATCTTCTGATCACTGTATTTGTTACTCAGTACTGTTTGTAAACAGTTGGCTCTTTGTGGATTTGCACTTAATTTCTCTTTTGCCTTAGTCTTCCTAACTCCTCAGATTGTAAATTTCCCAAGGACAAGAATCATGCCTCTACCTTAATATATGCCTCAGATGTCTAAATCACTTCTGTGTACCAATAAATAGTTATTAACTATTGATAAAGATAAATGTGATTATAAATACAAAGATTTCTGAGCCGTTTGGGAAGCATATTAAGTATAAATCCATTTTATACTTGATAAGTGGACTTTTGGAAGAGATGAAGGAGGTCACCTGAAAGTCATGATTTTAAAGTTTAATATACACCCACTTGAGTTTTTAAATATGTGCACGAGTCATATTTCTAACCTGCCCCTAGAATTTATTTCAGTTCATTCCCACTTACCTACAGGTGACATACCAGGCAATCTGACTTTTCACTTCCTATGGACTTGGCCTTTACTAACTCCCACTCCTGAGTGCAACTTCGTGACTCAGCAACAGCTGGGAGGAAAAGCCTTTGAAAGCAAAGCTGTGCCTTGCCTTTTGTTCCTTTCCCCACCTTGTGAAGGAATGAAGCAGGACTTACAGAGTAGCTCTCTTTGTATCTCTCCCAGAGGCGAAGCCATTGGCTCTAAGTATAGAGTGAGAAGCTCTGAGGAGTTGAATAAAGGGTGAGATAGAGATGCTGCTGAAC
>NW_006785665.1:1041819-1051625 GCF_000442215.2 Lipotes vexillifer
GCTGAACCCATTTTTCTGGCTTCTTCCAGTGTTGTTATCTCCAAAATGGCCAACACCCCTACATTGATGTGCAAACACATTCCAAGGCCTTGGTGTAATAGAAAGCACCAACCTGGGATAGGAGCCCTGGCTTCTAGTTCTCACGCTGTCACTAGAGGACCCAGAAAAATTCAATTAAAGGCCTTCTTACTCAGCATAGGCTGCCATAACAAATACCATAGATTGGGTGACTTAAAACAACAGAAATTGATTTTCTCACAGATTTGGAGGCTTGAAGTCTGAGACCAGGTTACCACCTCACCAGGCTCTGGTGAGGGCCTCTTCCTGGCATGTAGACAGCTGCCTTCTCATTGTGTGCTCACATGGCCTTTCCTTGGTGTGTGCACATGGAGAGAGAGAGGGGGCCAACTCTCTGGTGTCTTTTCTCATAAGGGCACAAATACCATTATGAGGGCCCCACCCCCATGACTTCATTCAGCCTTCTTTATCTCCCAAAGGTGCATCTCCAAATACCATTACACTGAGTGTTAGGGCTTCAAAATAATGATTTTGTGGGGGGAACACAGACATTTAGTCCATAACAAAGGCTCCAATCCTCAGTTTTCTTGTCTGTGAAATGAGGATGTTGAGATTCTTTCTAGCCCTTAACATTTATGATTCTGTGAGGTTGCATTTGCATTATTTTCTATTTTGAGTTATTTATAATGTTCCCCGTTACATTCTCTCAGGCAGCTGAATGGGTTTAGATTTAAATGGAGTTAGGTTTATTCTTTTATTTAGTAAGTATTTTTTTGAGTATCTGAGCATCTCCTTTGTGCCAGGAACTATTGTAAGCACTGAGACTATAGGAGTGAACAAAAGAGACAAAAATTCTTGCCTTCCTGGAGCTTACATTCTAGGTGAATTAAATAAGGAATAAAAGGATAATGTGTTAGGTAATAATTGCTAAAGAGAAAATAAGAAGTATCAGAAACACAGGGTTGCGGTTTTAGATATGGTGGTCGGAGAAGACCACCTAAGGTGGCATTTGAGTAAAGAGGGAAGAGAGTGTGTTTATTTTATTATTTTTATTTATTTTATTTTATTTATTTATTTATACAGCAGGTTCTTCTTAGTCATCCATTTTATACACATCGGTGTATACGTGTCAATCCCAATCTCCCAGTTCATCACACCACCACCCTCACCCCCGATGCTTTTCCCCCTTGGTGTCCATACGTTTGTTCTCTACATCTGTCTCAATTTCTGCCCTGCAAACCGGTTCAGCTGTACCATTTTCTAGGTTCCACATATATGCGTTAACATACGATATTTGTTTTTCTCTTTCTGACTTACTTCACTCTATGGCAGTCTCTAGATGCATCCATGTCTCTACAAATGACCCAATTTCGTTCCTTTTTATGGCTGAGTAATATTCCATTGTATATATGTACCACATCTTCTTTACCCATTCGTCTGTCGATGGGCATTTAGGTTGCTTCCATGACCTGGCTATTGTAAATAGTGCTGCAATGAACATTGGGGTGCATGTGTCTTTTTGAATTATGGTTTTCTCTGGGTATATGCCCAGTAGTGGGATTGCTGGGTCATATGGTAATTCTATTTTTAGTTTTTTAAGGAACCTCCATACTGTTCTCCATAGTGGCTGTATCAATTTACATTCCCACCAACAGTGCAAGAGGGTTCCCTTTTCTCCACACCCTCTCCAGCATTTGTTGTTTGTAGATTTTCTGATGATAGCCATTCTAATCTGTGTGAGGTGATACCTCATTGTAGTTTTGATTTGCATTTCTCTAACAGTTAGTGATGTTGAGCAGCTTTTCATGTGCCTCTTGGCCATCTGTATGTCTTCTCTGGAGAAATGTCTATTTAGGTCTTCTGCCCATTTTTGGATTGGGTTGTTTGTTTTTTTAATATTGAGCTGCATGAGCTTTTTATATATTTTGGAGATTAATTCCTTGTCCGTTGATTCGTTTGCAAATATTTTCTCCCATTCTGAGGATTGTCTTTTCTTCTTGTTTATCATTTCCTTTGCTGTGCAAAAGCTTCTCAGTTTCATTGGGTCCCATTTGTTTAGTTTTGTTTTTATTTCTGTTACTCTAGGAGGATCAAAAAAGACCCTGCTGTGATTTATGTCAAAGAGTGTTCTTCCTGTGTTTTCCTCTAAGAGGTTTATAGTGTCCGGTCTTACATTTATGTCTCTAATCCATTTTGAGTTTATTTTTGTGTATGGTGTTAGGGAGTGTTCTAATTTCATTCTTTTACATGTAGCTGTCCAGTTTTCTCAGCATCACTTATTGAAGAGACTGTGTTTTCTCCATTGTATATCCTTGCCTCCTTTGTCATAGATTAGTTGACCATAGGTGCATGGGTTTATCTCTGGGCTTCCTATCCTGTTCCATTGATCTATATTTCTGTTTCTGTGCCAGTACCATATTGTCTTGATTACTGTAGCTTTGTAGTGTAGTCAGAAGTCAGGGAGCCTGATTCCTCCAGCTCTTGTTTTTTTCCCTCAACACTGCTTTGGCTATTCGGGGCCTTTTGTGTCTCCATACAAATTTTAAGATTTTTTGTTCTAGTTCTGTAAAACATGCCATTGGAAATTTGATAGGGATTGCATTGAATCTGTAGATTGCTTTGAGTAGTATAGTCATTTTCACAATATTGATTCTTCCAATCCAAGAACATGGTATATCTCTCCATCTGTTTGTATCATCCATAATTTCTTTCATCAGTGTCTTACAGTTTTCTGCATACAGGTCTTTTGTCTCCCTAGGTAGGTTTATTCCTAGGTATTTTATTCTTTTTGTTGCAGTGGCAAATGGGAGTGTTTCCTTAATTTCTCTTTCAGATTTTTCATCATCAGTGTCTAGGAATGCAAGAGATTTCTGTGCATTAATTTTGTATCCTGCAACTTTACCAAATTCATTGATTAGCTCCAGTAGTTTTCTGGTGGCATCTTTAGGATTCTCTATGTATAGTAGCATGTCATCTGCAAACAGTGACAGTTTTACTTCTTCTTTTCCAATTTGAATTCCTTTTATTTTTTTTTTCTTCTCTGATTGCCATGGCTAGGACTTCCAAATCTATGTTGAATAATACTGGTGAAGGTGGACATCCTTGTCTTGTTCCTGATCTTGGAGGAAATGATTTCAGTTTTTCACCGTTGAGAATGATGTTTGCTGTGGGTTTGTCATATATGGCCTTTATTATTTTGAGGTAGCTTCTCTCTATGTCCACTTTCTGGAGAGTTTTTATCATAAATGGATGTTGAATTTTGTCAGAAGCTTTTTCTGCATCTATTGAGATGATCATATGGTTTTTATCCTTCAATTTGTTAATATGGTGTATCACATTGATTGATTTGCATATATTGAAGAGTCCTTGCATCCCTGGGATAAGTCCCACTTGATCATGGTGTATGATCCTTTTAACGTATTGTTGGATTCTGTTTGCTAGTATTTTGTTGAGGATTTTTGCATCTATATTAATCAGTGATATTTGTCTGGAATTTTCTTTTTTTGTAGTATTTTTGTCTGGTTTTGGTATCAGGGTGATGGTGGCCTCATAGAATGAGTTTGGGAGTTTTCCTTCCTCTGCAGTTTTTTGGAAGAGTTTGAAAAGGATGGGTGTTAGCTCTTCTCTAAATGTTTGATAGAATTCTTCTAAAAATGTTTGATAGAATTCACCTGTGAAGCCATCTGGTCCTGGACTTTTGTTTGTTGGAAAATTTTTTTTTTTTTTTGCGGTACGTGGGCCTCTCACTGTTGCGGCCTTTTCCGTTGCGGAGCACAGGCTCTGGACGCTCAGGCTCAGCGGCCATGGCTCACAGGCCTAGCCGCTCCACAGCATGTGGGATCTTCCCGGACCAGGGCACGAACCTGTGTCCCCTGCATCGGCAGGCAGACTCTCAACCACTGCACCACCAGGTAAGCCCCTGTTGGAAGATTTTTAATCACAGTTTCAATTTCATTACTTGTGATTGGTCTGTTCGTATTTTCTATTTCTTCCTGGTTCAGTCTTTGAAGGTTATACCTTTCTAAGAATTTGTCCATTTCTTCCAGGTTGTCCATTTTATTGGCATTGAGTTACTTGTAGTAGTCTCTTAGGATGCTTTGTATTTCTGCAGTGTCTGTTGTAACTTCTCCTTTTTCATTTCTAATTTTATTGATTTCAGTCCTCTCCCTCTTTTTCTTGATCAGTCTGGCTAATGCTTTATCAATTTTATCTTCTCAAAGAACCAGCTTTTAGTTTTATTGATTTTTGCTATTGTTTTCTTTGTTTCCATTTCATTTATTTCTGCTCTGAACTTCATGATTTCTTTCCTTCTGCTAACTTCGGGTTTTGTTTGTTCTAATTTCTCTAGGTCCTTTAGGTGTAAGGTTAGATTGTTTATTTGAAATGTTTCTTGTTTTTTGAGGTAGGCTTGTATAGCTATAAACTTTCCTCTTAGAACTGCTTTTGCTGCATCCCATAGGTTTTGGATCGTTGTGTTTTCATTGTCATTTGTCTCTAGGTATTTTTTGATTTCCTCTTTGATTTCTTCAGTGATCTCTTCGTTATTTAGTAACATATTATTTAGCCTCTATGTGTTTGTGTTTTTTACATTTTTTCCCCTGTAATTGATTTCTAATATCATAGCATTGTGGTCAGAAAAGATGCTTGATATGATTTCAGTTTTCTTAAATTTACTGAGACTTGATTTGTGACCCAGGATCTATCCTGGATCTATCCTGGAGAATGTTCCGTTCGCAGTTGAGAAGAAAGTATAATCTGTTGTTTTTGGATGGAATAGCCTGTAAATATCAATTAAATCTATCTGATTTATTGTGTCATTTAAAGCTTGTATTTCCTTATTAATTTTATGTTTGGATGATGTGTCCATTGGTGTAAGTGAGGTGTTGAAGTCCCCCATTATTATTGTGTTACTGTTGATTTCCTCTTTTAGAGCTGTTAGCAGTTGCCTTATGTATTGAGGTGCTCCTATGTTGGGTGCATATATATTTATAATTGTTATACCTTCTTCTTGGATTGATCCCTTGATCATTATGTAGTGTCCTTCCTTGTCTCTTGTAACATTCTTTATTTTAAAGTCTATTTTATCTGATATGAGTATTGCTACTCCAGCTTTCTTTTGATTTCCATTTGCATGGAATATCTTTTTCCATCCTCTCACTTTCAGAATGTATGTGTCCCTAGGTCTGAAGTGGGTCTCTTGTAGACAGCATATATATGGGTCTTGCTTTTGTATCCATTCAGCAAGCCTGTGTCTTTTGATTGGAGCATTTAATCCATTCAAGGTAGTTTAAGGTAATTATTGATATGTATGTTCCTATGACCATTTTCTTAATTGTTTTGGGTTTGTTTTTGTAGGTCCTTTTCTTCTCTTGTGTTTCCCACTTAGAGAAGTTCCTTTAGCATTTGTGGTAGAGCTGGTTTGGTGGTGCTGAATTCTCTTAGTTTTGCTTGTCTGTAAAGCTTTTGATTTCTCCATCAAATCTGAATGAGATCCTTGCTGGGTAAAGTAATCTTTGTTGTATGTTCTTCCCTTTCATCACCTTAAGTATATCATGCCACTCCCTTCTGGCTTGTTAGAGTTTCTGCTGAGAAATCAGCTGTTAACCTTATGGGAGTTCCCTTGTGTGTTATTTGTCATTTTTCCCTTGCTGCTTTCAATAATTTTTCTTTGTCTTTAATTTTTGCCAATTTGATTACTATGTGTCTCGGCATGTTTCTCCTTGGGTTTATCCTGTATTGGACTCTCTGTGCTTCCTGGACTTGGGTGGCTGTTTCCTTTCCCATGTTAGGGAAGTTTTCGACTATAATCTCTTGAAATATTCTCTCTGGTTCTTTCTCTCTTCTCCTCTGGGACCTCTATAATGAGAATGTTGTTGCGTTTAATGTTGTCCCAGAGATCTCTTAGGCTGTCTTCATTTCTTTTCATTCTTTTTTCTTTATTCTGTTCTGTGGCAGTGAATTCCACCATTCTGCCTTCCAGGTCATTTATCCATTCTTCTGCCTCAGTTATGCTGTTATTGATTCCTTCTAGTGTGTTTTTCATTTCAGTTATTGTATTGTTCATCTCTGTTTGTTTGTTCTTTAATTCTTCTATATCTTTGTTAAACATTTCTTGCCCCTTCTCGATCTTTGCCTCCATTCTTTTTCCGAGGTCCTGGATCATCTTCACTATCATTATTCTGAATTCTCTTTCTAGAAGGTTGCCTATCTCCACTTCATTTAGTTGTTTTTCTGGGGTTTTATCTTGTTTCTTCATGTGGTACATAGCCCTCTGCCTTTTCATCTTGTCTGTCTTTCTGTGAATGTGGTTTTTGTTCCACAGGCTGCAGGATTGTAGTTCTTCTTGCTTCTGCTGTCTGCCCTCTGGTGGATGAGGCTATCTAAGAGGCTTGTGCAAGTTTCCTGATGGGAGGGACTGGTGGTGGGTAGAGCTGGCTGTTTCTCTGGTGGGCAGAGCTCAGTAAAACTTTAATCCGCTTGTCTGCTGATGGGTGGGGCTGGGTTCCCTCCCTGTTGGTTGTTTGGCCTGAGGCGACCCAACACTGGAGCCTAGCCGGGCTCTTTGGTGGAGCTAATGGTGGAGGGCTCACGCCAAGGAGTACTTCCCAGAACTTCTGCTGCCAGTGTCCTTGTCCTCACGGTGAGGCACAGCCACCCCCTGCCTCCCTCCAACACTAGCAGGTAGGTCTGGTTCAGTCTTCCCTGGGGTCACTGCTCCTTCCCTTGGGTCCCAATGCACAGTACTTTGCCTGTGCCCTCCAAGAGTGGAGTCTCTGTTGCCCCCAGTCCTGTCGAAGTCCTGCAGTCGAAGTCCTGCAGTCAAATCCCGCCAGCCTTCAAAGTCTGAGTCTCTAGGAATTCCTCCTCCTCTTGCCGGACCCCCAGGTTAGGAAGCCTGAGGTGGGGCTCAGAACCTTCACTCCAGTGGGTGGACTCCTGTGGTAAAAGTGTTCTCCAGTTTGTGAGTCACTCACCCAGCAGTTATGGGATTTGATTTTATTGTGATTGCTCCCCTCCTACTGTCTCATTTCGGCTTCTCCTTTGTCTTTGGATGTGAGGTATCATTTTTGGTGAGTTCGAGTGTCTTCCTGTCGATGATTGTTCAGCATTTAGTTGTGTTTCCGGTGTTCTCGAAAGAGAGAGTGAGAGCATGCCTTTCTACTGTGCCATCTTGAACCTGGAAGAGAGTGTGTTTAATTTTGCACAGCCAGATTGGAAACTGAGACCTTGCTAGGGAAAGCTCTGTAACCCAGAAATCCTGCAGCAAGAAAGCAGGAAACCTGGTTCCTGCTTGCCAACTACCCACTTCTCTCTCCACTAATCCTTCTCCCCACCACCGCGTCATCCTGTTCTGTGCCAGACACTCTGCGTTAATTAATGATTTCACAGCCCTTTTATAAATCTCAACCCAAAGACTGTAATGAGTTCCATTTAACACCCCTGCTGTCAGAGTCTGGGAGAATCTGGCTGCCTTAGAATCTGTACCAACTCCTGAGCTAGTTTGATGTTTAAATAGTTCTACAACTCCCTTCTCTCCCCTTTTGAATGCTTTTTCTCTTTTGCCCTAATTTCCCCTCTCCTTTCTCCACATCTTTCCACGTAGCCCTTGATCCCAAATCTGTTTATCCTGTCATGCTCTTGCTTTACTCTCCCCTTTCTTTTGTAACTTCCCTACTTCCTCCCCTTCTTCACTTTGTTCATCTCACATCTGCATTTATTCCACCTCTGACTCTTCCCTTCTGCCTTGTATTCCTTTCCATCCTCTCATTCTCACTCTGCCCTGTGATGTGTGCAGAGAACAGGCTAACACAAGGTGAGGAGCTCTCTCCTTTCCTCACAGAGTAGGTCACATCTTGGCCTCTCTCCTGTCTCCCCCTCACTGCTGCCTGAGCGCACAGAACCTTATAGGGGAGAAATTGTAACACAAGTCAGTTAGGATTTAAAGGGCTGCTAATCTCAGCCAGGCTGTCCCTGCAGGAACCCCATCCTCACTAGGCCTGTGGCATAGGCCTCATCCTACAGATCTGTGGCTGCCACTTCATCCTCTGGCTCCAGCCCTTGGCACATTTACAGTTAGTGGATTATGGGGATGGTTTCACATATCAGTCAGATCATTAAAGGTTCAGCATGATCCAGGGAAGGAGGTGCCAGCAGGTGGTGAAACCATTCATCGGTCACTGCCATCTTCACTACCTTTCTGACCTGACCCCTGTCCAAGTGCCTCCTGACTTCCTCTGTGTTTCTAAGAACCAGAGCACTGAGTCCCATTCCAAAGCAGACTTCTGTACCAGAGGGCAAACAGGATCAGAGAGGTATCCACTTCTTGCCCTCAGAACCCTTTTTTCCTAAGCCCTAGAAAGAGTGACAGAGAGACTAAATTCTATCCTGTGGTTATAGTGCTTTTGATGGGATGCATCCTTGCCTCCCACCTCCCTCCCTCAGTCCCACTCTGTCTTCAAATCAGAATCAGCCTCAGGATTGGAAGGGATCTTGGCAGTCATCTAATTAATCCAACCCTCTGTTTCTTAGCCCATGTGGTTGTGTAGCTCCATCTTGAATATCTCTAGTTTTTCTTTGGCTATCTGGTCCCTTAGATTTGTGACTTGTGTCAGTGGCCATTTGTCAGCTGGTTTGTCGAACAAGTGGATCAAGCATTGCTTTGTAGAATCCTATATTTTGTAGTGGGTGCTGTGTGTGTGTGTACGTATGTGCTTGTGCAAAAAAAACCCACCTATTTTATCCAGGTGGCCGACAGAGGGGAGAGAATACAAAGATATTTCAAAAGTGGAAGACACATCCTTTCCTCTTAAGGAATTTACAGCTTAGTTGGGGAAACCAGAGATGTGGAAGTATATTGATTTAAGAATACTTAGAAAAAGAGTGTCAAAACAAGTGTCATTTAATGCACAAATGAGGTCTTTGTGGAGTGAGCTCCACAGAGGTGTTCATCTTTGGTCATGCTGGATATGACAAATATAACTTGAAATAAATTGTTTGAATAGCTGTTTGTTTTTCACTGAGGTTGTTGTAAGTAACTAACCAATAATACAGAGTGAATTTATGAAGGCTTAGGTTATGCCTGCCTAGGGGGAGAGATTGGTTAGGAGCAAATCAAGGAAAGCTTCTTGGGATTAATATGTTTTCTTTTAATTTTTTCGTTTTTAAACATATTTATTTATTGGCTGCATTGGGTCTTCGTTGCTGTGCGCGGGCTTTCTCTAGTTGAGGCGAGCAGGGGCTACTCTTCATTGCGTTGCACGGGCTTCTTGCAGTGGCTTCTATTTTTGCAGAGCACAGGCTGTAGGGCGCGTGGGCTTCAGTAGTTGTGGCTCGCAGGCTCTAGAACGCAGGCTCAGTAGTTGTGGCGCATGAGCTTAGTTGCTCCGCAGCATGTGGAATCTTCCCGGACCAGGGATCGAACCCGCGTCCCCTGCATTGGCAGGCGGATTCTTAAGCACTGCACCACCAGGGAAGTCCCGGGATTAATATGTTTTAAGTACGGTTTTGATGGGTGGAATTGGGTCAGTACCGGTCTGCTTTGGGGCTTTTCTCAGTTTGCTCTGTCAACCACAATTGTGAGGGCTCTGGACTGGCCTCAAGAAACTGCCCTGACAACCTTCATTTCTGGCCTCTGAGCCATAACTGTTCAAAAGCCCTCTAGGATGTTGAGGTCCACTCCCTATTTGGGATACCACCCCAGCCCTATCCTCTGCCCTATGCCACATTCAGTTCACCTCCTGAGAGTTCCTGGAGGTGATTCTAGGGTACTCAGACCCACTGAAAGCCTT
>NW_006785665.1:1051703-1105413 GCF_000442215.2 Lipotes vexillifer
AGCAGGAGGTAGGGACAGCCCTGAGACCACTGGCAGCAGTAGGGGACAGCATTCTGTTATGTAATGGTGTATCCAGAGCAATCATCAGAGCTAAGCTGAGCAAATCCACCACCCAAGCAATGGACGGTGACAACGGAAGGGAGAAGGAAGGTACTACATAAAGTACCCTTGTACTGGAGTTTGAAATAACCGGAACATCAGTCCCATGTTTCAGAATAGAAGAGCAGCAATTTTAGAAAAGAAGGCGAGGTCTGATGTTCTTTCCTGTTAGCCAAGATTAGGAGGCACTCTGGGAGCGGTAGATTTCCTACAAGACTTTTCTAGGATCTTAGAGATAAGAATTAGAGTTCTAGATCCCTTCGGCCTTCTAGATATCATCTTTTTTTCATTCTTTGTCCAGCCAAGCTTGTTCCGTCTGGAGAGATTGAGGTTGCTGTTTCCTATTCCACAAGATCCCCTTCATTTTCACATTTGGGGGTCTCACCCACAGAATTCCTTCCCGACGTCATCTTTGTGGGAAATAGGGGATGGATTGAGGGGAGGGGCCTCAAGAATGCTTCTCTTTCTGTGAAAATAACTTTCAGCTTTTGCTGCCATTCAGCATTAGTTATATCCATGAGATGGCTTCTTTCCCCCCTCACCCCACCCTTCTTCGGTTTTCTGGAAATGGAGCAGGGCTGGAAGAAAGAAAGGATGGAAATTCCCATTGCATCTCTCTCCACTGAGCAGTGGTTGAGCTGGGGTTTGGGTGAGGGGGATGGGAGAGGTAGAGAGGTGGAGTCAGCCCTGGAGGGAGAGGCCAAGAGACTGCTGAGCCGATGGTATGGGCGTAATTACTCCTCTGCCTTGAGCTTGCCTGTAATTGTGGTTTCTGGGAGCCAGCACGTCCTGGAAATCTGCTGGAACAGCAGAGATTTGGGGTTTCCGCCTGGGATGGAGTTGAATTTTCCACTTGGAACAACTTGCCCAGCACCCGTTTTTGCTTGCGGGGTGGGCAGGGTGAATCCCCAAAGCTCTAAAGGGGCAATTAGGATAGTCTTAGGACTACAAGGCCCTCCTTTGGAACTGAACGAGAGGTTGTATATTCTGAAATTCTGGACATTAGAGAGGCGGCAGATAGCCAGATCTGGTGAAGAGTTGTATGCCGAAAGTTAGGAGATGAACTCTGTTCCTGACCTTGGGTAAGGGGCTTAATGTCCCTAGACCTTAGTTTTCCCATCTGTCATTTGATTTGAACATCTGTCTTTTTTTAAAAAAATAAATAAATTTATTTATTTATTTATTTTTGCCTGCATTGGGTGTTCACTGTTGGGTCTTCATTGCTGCGCAGGCTTTCTCTAGTTGTGTTGCACAGGGGCTTCTCTTCATTGTGGTGAGTGGGCTTCTTATTGTGGTTGCTTCTCTTGTTGCGGAGCATGGGCTCTAGGCACGCAGGCTTCAGTAGTTGTGGCATATGGGCTCAGTAGTTGTGGCTCGCAGGCTCTAGAGCGCAGGCTCAATAGTTGTGGCGCACGGGCTTAGTTGTTCCGCGGCATGTGGGATCTTCCTGGACCAGGGATTGAACCCGTGTCCCCTGCATTGGCAGGCAGATTCTTAACCACTGAGCCACCAGGGAAGTCCGAACATCTGTATTTTTAAAGGGATCTTCCTAAATAATACATGAGGAAATGCTAGACTAATGTAAGGGAGCAACTCATGGTGTGTTGATAAGAGTAAAAGGTAACATGCATTTTTGGTATTTATTGTGTACCCTGTGCTAAATGCTGTAAGGAATGCACCGTTTAATCTCATAACAATCCAGCAAAGTAGTTACTAACCTCTGCTACAGATGGGAAAACCTGAGGTTGAAAGATTAAATATCTTGCCTGAGGTCACAGAGCCAGTGTCAGCGTCAGGATTACCAACCCAGGGATCTGATTGCAAAGCCTGTGTGTTTGGCCAGCAGAAGTATAAATGGTAATCCGCACTGTGTTTTACGCTTGTGCCAGGAAAAACCCAGAGCCAGCCCGGCTTAATGAGGACTGGCTATTGGACTTGGAGACAGGGAATCTGAGTTCCAGTCCTGGCACGAGCCATCACTAACCTTGGGACCTCAGGCAAGTCCTTTATCTTCTCTGAACTGTAGCTTCCTCATCTGTAAAATACTTATGTTCAGAGTTCTGAGAATCAAATGAAATATTGTTTAGCTCTACACCTGCCAACCAGCAGATGCTTAATAAATGTTAGCAGAATCTAAATTCATATATGGAAAAATAAGCAGCCAATCCCTGTCATCTTGAATCTGTGATCTGTGGCAAAAACAAACTTATGGTTACCAAGGTTCGGGGTGAGGATAAATTAGGAGTTTGGGATTAGCTGATACAAACTACTATATATAAAATAGATAAACAGCAAGGTCCTACTATATAGCACAGGGAACTATATTCAATATCTTGTAATAAACCATAATGGAAAAGAACATGAAACAGTATATATATCTGAATCACTTTACTGTACACCAGAAACTAGCACAACATTGTAAATCAACTCTACTTCAGTTAAAAAGAAAAAGAAAAAAAAAAGGATCTATGGTAAAGTAAAATAGGTGGTAAAAACTGTCTCTAACTAGAGAGCAAAGCATTAGCAGAGAACGGGCTCTGAAGTTAAACTGGTTGGATTCAAATACCAGCTCCATCTCCCTCACTAGAGGCATGAAATTAAGCAAGTTACTTCACCTCTCTGTGTCTCAGCTTCCGACTATAAAACCACAACATTAATAGTACCAGTTCATAGGGTGGTTGTGAGGATTAAATAAATAAGAATGGCTAATATTTATTGATTATTCTTACTGTGACCAGGCCCTGGCCTAAGCATTTTAGTTTTACATTTTAAATAATTAAGTCCTAACAACAATTCCAAGAGATGGGTACTATTACTATCCCCATTTTAAGGATGAGGAAGCTGAGGCACAGAGAGGTTAAGTAACTTGTCAGGTCACATAGCTAATAAGTGGCAGGACCAACATTTACATCTGAGAGAGGGGCTCAGGAGCCTACACTCCTAATCATACTGTCTTGTCTCAGTAAGTGCTTGAGAAACATGCTAGCTCTCATCATTGTAGTCATCACTGGAATCTCATCTATCAATCAGTTACCTCACAATTAGTATTTACTAAGAGTACATGGTTAGCACTGTGCTCGTTACTGTGGGCTCTGTCAACAAGGAATATAACAGGATTTCTGCTCTTAAGTTTATTATCTATTTGGAGGGAGACATGATCAATATGGATGAAAAAATTTGAAAACAATCAAGTGCTAAGTGATAGAGTATGGACTCAAAATGCAGCAGAAATGAATTTAGTAAATAGTAAAAAGGTCATTGGAGAAGTTGCACTGGTTAATGAGAAAGCTTCCTAGATCAGGTAATACTTGGCTTCAGCCATGGAAGACTGGGCCAAAGGACAAGGGTAAGCTATTTGGAGCACTGGAGTTTGGGAAGAGTTAGAATTTCAAGGTCGGTCATTCACCGTTCAACACATTTTCGTTGAGTATATACTACGTGCTTGGATAAAATCAACACTAGTGCTCAGTTGCCATTGTTTCTCTCCTGGTCCATCCAGGTTGGATTCCTAAAGATTATGTTTTGGAGGCTGGCGATTTCCAAGTTGAAGTACTGTTACTGCCCTGCTCAAGGTGGTCTCTTGTTGACATAAGAAAACTTCATTATAATATGATTTGTGCCTGGATGGAATAAAGAGTATGTTTTCCAGGCCCCTGGAAAGGCGCTGCAGGGAACCATCTGGTTCATCCATTCCTCTCCGCGTCACTCCCTCCACATGCACATGCCACCACACTCTTTGCTCATAACGAAACGAAGGCCTGGAACTACGATTATAATCCAGAGCTTCAAGCCCCCGGGATGCTTTATTTAAACTACCCTGTGCTGCCTGATAGTAAACTGAGTCAAATTATGTGCTCTAAAATGTAGCTGTGTAGAACAAATGCTTATCATTTCTGTTCACCTACACAGGGGGTTATAGTTCCATCTCCGAGCGCCAGTGATTTTTGTCTTTTTTTTTTCTTTTGGACCGTGCCACGAAGCTTGCAGGATCTTAGTTCCCCAACCAGGGATTGAACCTGGGCCATGGCATTGAAAGCGCCAAGCCCTAACCATTGGACCACCAGGGAACTCCTTAATTTTTGTGTTCTTAATATCTCTTCCACTGTTGTGCAGCCCCCCACCCCACCCCAGTATGAAAGGTTTCATTCAGTAGGAAAGGGTATAAGAGGCAGCAGCACTTGCTGGAAGTGGTTAACAGCCATTGCTCTAAAGACCCTTGTCTTCCCACAAAATGGCCTGGCATCTCCCCCAACAGAGAAGGCAGCAGCTGGTTTCCTCTCTTTGCGTGTATGAGCTAGATCAGCAGACTCGAGAAGTACCCAGCTAGGCAGAGCCAGTGGAGTGTTCTGGTTTGTGGTCTGCCCATTCTACCTCCTTTCAGGCAGGCATATACCTGAGTTGTTGCTTGGATTTGTCTTAGGCCAAGTTTATGTTTTAATAACAGTGGCTGGTCCAGCAGTCCCGGTCCCATCAGTCAACATGGGGGAGGGAGTAAGGGTCAGAGAGGTCCAAAGTGGATCACTTGGTGATGAAACTGCGACGAGAGCTACGGGGATCTGGCTACTAGGGAAGTTGACTCACATGTTCTTTGGCTGGCTTTCTATCAGCTTCCTACCAACTATGTCTGTAAAGTATCCCTTGTAGAGCTCAGGTTATTGGCTGGGGGGACCAGGTCAGGTGGCTGGAGATGCAGGTGCTAACGAGACACAAAATTAGAAGACAGTGAGTCCTTCCTTCAGAACAAGTATTTTATTAGATAAAACACAGAATACTTGAGTTCCCTTTTAAAGTAATCTGGAGGCAAGGATATATGTGTTTATAGCACAAGTCAAATGCTTAAGGGCTAGCAGGATGCAAAGTATAGGAGTGGTCATCATTAGAGAGTTAACTGAGGAAGGCTTCCAGAAGGAGGGGAGTTTCCAGGAAGTTTTTAGGAGGATGGAACAGGAATTTGTAGGGAGCCTGTTGCAGGCTGGAGAAGAAGCCCCCACCCCCACCCTTCTTTCTTCTCTCTGCCTCGGGCACGGCTTCCTGAAGTCACTAGCTAAGAATGTGGAGAGTAGGGACGCTCAGCCTGTGATGTTCTGGGTCCCCTCCCCCATTACGGTTGGTAGCTTAGATGCTATGACTATATTTGCATCTTCCTGCAGTTCCTCAGCTGAAGAAAAGGGAACCACCTCCCTGAGGTAGCAAAGGGATTGCAAAGAAGAGCAGATGTGCTACTGTCAACCCACGTCAACTCAAGTTACCTCTGCTAGTCACTCATTTTACGGTTTAACCTCGGCAGTTTTAAAATCGAAGACTAGCTTTCTTCTGCCACCAAGTACTTTCCTAATGATTGTGTTATGAACGCAGGGAATTGAAACCACTAATTTAAAATCCACCTTAACAAAGTAAAGCAAAAAGGTGAATCTTCTGAGACAAACGACAAAACTTTTTTAAAGCAAAATGGAGACTTCTTGGATTGGCTGTTATTCTGCGTTATTTGTTTTCTGGTTTGTCCTTTATTTGTGCCAACAATAAAAAACTGACTCGAATAACAATTCTATTTTTACAAAGTAGAAAGCAAGGTATGCCTTGCTTTAAGAAAACCCAGTCTTTTGAAAGTTTGTTTTTAAATTAGTATCATCACCTTCAGGAGGGTTCACTTCAGGACACATTTACTTATCTTTCCAGGAAAACTTTAGGTAAAACAAGATATACCTGTAGAGTGATTTTTGGTTTACAAATAATTTAGTTATCACAGTGCCCTGTGAGAAGTGCAAAGTGTGATCTTCCTGTTTTACCAGCACGAAAGCTGAAACTTAGAGGTGTTATGTGGCTTGTCCACTGTCACACAGTGGGCATGGTGTAGGCAAGGAAGAAACCTCATTCCATAGATGGAGGCCCTTTCCACTCCACCCTCCTAAGCCTTGGGCCTTATGACAGATGCTTATTCTTTACCTTGTGAATTCTAGACTTTGCTTCTTATGCCTTTGCTTTTGTGAAAACTGGGAAGTGAATAAAAATATTCTCAGCTATCTTGTGGGCCTTACCAGTGCGGACCTTGAAGTGCTTCTAGATGATTGTTGGTGAGGGTGTCTACTATTTTCTCCCAGTCGAATGAATTTAGTTCTACCTGGGCCCCCTCTGGGTGCAAAGACCTGGTATGCCAAAGAAACATGGTGAGGGACAAAGAATCATGCAACGTTAGTGTGAGAAAGGACGAGAGATAATGTGGTCCAGCCCCGTCATTGCAGGAGAGGAAGTCAAGGTGCTGAGAGGGGAAGACTGGACTTCGGTCAGGCCAACTTAAGCTCATGTTCCTGGCTCTATCATTTAGCACCTGTGTTCTTGGGCAAACTATTTAACTTCTCCGAATCTCATTTTCTCATCTGTTAAGGAAAATAACAATGTCTACCTCACCAGGTTATTGTGAGGATTAAATGAATGCCTGTACCATATTAGTTGCTTGTTCTATATAATTTTCTTCTCCTTTTTCAAGGGTAAACAAAAAAATAGGGGCAGATTTGGTCTAGAACCCAGATGTCTAGACTGTCAGTCCTGTCCTCTCACCACTTTGGCCTGTTCCCTCCCTGCTGCTATGGCAGCCTCCATGATCTCCGTGATTTCCCTTTCTGTGTGCACCGCCACACTCCCAACCCCCCCCCCCCCCGACACACACGGAATTACACAGCTAGTGAATGGCAGCATTAGCACTGGTATCCAGGTCTGGTCTCCTCTTTCTGTCCTGAAGCACGTTATTTTTATCAAAGGTAGCAGTTTGGAGGATACTTAGACAAAAGCAAATGAATGTCAACTGATATAATAGCAATAGGTCATTTGCTTCAGAGGAGATCTGTGAGATGGTTGCATCTGTATTAGATAACTCAAAATTTGTTTATTTTTTGCTGTGAGGCAGGATATGATGGCTTTAGCAGTAGCTTACTAATTATGTTTGACTTAGGGTCTCATAAATAACAAGAATAGCAATCATTTTTTGAGCATTGCTCTGTGCCAGACATTGTACTAGAGACTTCACTTACATTACACCAGTTCTTACAACAGCCCTGCAGGATGGGTAGCTAATATTCCAGTTTTGTGGATGAGAAAACTGAGGATCACAGAGAGTAACTTTGCCTCGGTCACACAAATGATCAGAGACAGAGCCAGGACACTCGCCCGTTCTAACTCCACACTCCCCCACGCCGCTCCTCAATATCGGGTTGAATTCCTGGGCATAGCCTGAGCGTTGAGCTTTTCCTGAGGGATGTGTGACAACTTGTAGACATCAGATGTGTATCTATGCCTGTGCTGGTAGAGCCTGGGAGGCTAGTGGGGTGTTGGGTTCTGAGTGAAGAGAAGGGTGCACAGCCAGGGTCTTGTGACATTGTTCTCTGCTTAGCACTGCAGACGGCCGCCCCCAGAGCAGGGCTCACTGCTTCCTCACTGGGGCTCCAGAGATGCTGTGGCGCACCCTCAGGGACTCACAGTCCAGCAAACAAGGGAGAAAAGTCGGTGCCCATGTACGAAGTGCTTTGGCAGAAACGTGTAGCAGGTGCTGTGGGAAACAAAGGAGCTTGGGATGAGTGAGTCTGGGCAGATTTCTAGCTTCCTTTGACTGGTCTGAAGGGCACGAGGCCCTGCCATGGGAGAGAAGGCACAGTGCAGTACTGTGGCCAGAGGAGGCCAGACCAGCGCTGTCCAGTAGAAATAGAGTGCAAGCCTCGAGTGTAACTGAAAATTTTCTAGTAGCCACATTAGAAATAGTAAAGAGAAACAGGTGAATTAATTTTAATGTGTATTTCATTTAACTCAATATACTCAAAATATGTTATTTCAACATGTAATCGATATAAGAATTATTAATATTTTACATTCTTTTTTTTTTTGTACTTAGTCTCTGAAATCTTGTGTGTATTTTGTACTGACAGTGTCTCAGTTCAGACTAGTCACATTTCGGGTGCTCTGCAGCTTCCCTGTTACACAGTGCAGGGCCGGAAGGTACTCCTCATGTCGGCCTCCAGCAGCCACTCTCAGTGGTCTCTCTCTCTCCTGCCTTTGCTATTATATCCCAGCAGCTGGGCTCTCATTCAGGTACACATCATCTCTGCCCCACCTGTTCTCTGGGCCTCCAGCCTTAATCTCTTCTTGTCCACTCTACTCACTGCAGTCAGACCTGTCTTTTTTTTAAAACATCTTTATTGGAGTATAATTGCTTTACAATAGTGTGTTAGTTTCTGCTTTATAACAAAGTGAATCAGTTATACATATACATATATCCCCATATCTCTTCCCTCTTGCGTATCCCTCCCTCCCACCCTCCCTATCCCACCCCTCTAGGTGGTCACAGAGCATCGAGCTGATCTCCCTGTGCTATGCGGCTGCTTCCCACTAGCTATCTATTGTACATTCAGTAGTATATATATGTCCATGCCACTCTCTCACTTTGTTCCAGCTTACCCTTCCCCCTCCCCATATCCTCAAGTCCATTCTCTAGTAGGTCTGCGTCTTTATTCCCGTCTTGCCCCTAGGTTCTTCATGACCTTTTTTTTTTTAGATTCCATATATATGTGTTAGCATACGGTATTTGTTTTTCTGTTTCTGACTTACTTCACTCTGTATGACAGACTCTAGGTCCATCCACCTCGCTACAAATAATTTCGTTTCTTTTTATGGCTGAGAAATATTCCATTGTATATATGTGCCACATCTTCTTTAGCTATTCATCTGTCGATGCACACTTAGGTTGCTTCCATGTCCTGGCTATTGTAAATAGAGCTGCAGTGAACATTGTGGTACATGACTCTTTTAGAATTATGGTTTTCTCAGGGTATATGCCCAGTAGTGGGATTGCTGGATCGTGTGGTAGTTCTATTTTTACTTTTTTAAGGAACTAGATCTGCTCCTGTCACTCCCTTCTAGAAAACCTTCAACAGCTCCCCTCTGTAAAGAATAAAATCCGGGCTTCCCTGGTGGCGCAGTGGTTGAGAGTCCGCCTGCCAATGCAGGGGACACGGGTTTGTGCCCCAGTCCGGGAAGATCCCACATGCCGCGGAGCAGCTGGGCCCGTGAGCCATGGCCGCTGAGCCTGCGCGTCCGGAGCCTGTGCTCCGCAACAGGAGAGGTCACAACAGTGAGAGGCCTGCGTACCGCAAAAAAAAAAAAAAAAAAGAATAAAATCCATAACCTGCCCTAACCTTTTCCTCTGTCCTTGTACTTCCTAACATGAATATGTCGTTTTAGTTTTGAAAACCTTGATATTCCCTGTCTCATTTAATTCTCACAGCAGCTCTATGAGATAGGTAGAGCAGGGCAAGTGAATTATCCACATTTTTTAGGTGGAGAAACTGAGACTCAGTGAGTTTGAGAGAGTTTCCTAATGTCCACCAGTTGTTAAGTGGCAGAACCAGGATGAGAACCCATGTCTTTTCAGTTTTATCTCTTGTTCACTCCTCTTGTCTGGCCCTTTCCTCTTTTCTCCCCTGTGATGCACTGACAGCCTCACCAAATTCACTGTGTTCTTGACCTCCTTCTGTGCCTCTACTTATGCTGTTTCCTCCCCCCTAGCATGTCCTTGCACAGCACAGCTTCTCATCAGAATTCCACCCTTCCCCAGCCTCTGGTTAAATGTCTCCTCTCTGATTCCTCCTTTGGCCATCCCCTCAACCAGATCTACTTTGTAGTTACCAACACATCCTAACATGCATTTTCTTGTTTAGTGAGTGCTTCGCTGCTTTGTGTACAGAATTGGATTCTAGAGATCTGAGAGACGGAAGACTTTAGGAGCTTAACCAGTTCTTACAGCCAGGTTGATGTCACTCCCTGCTGTAAGTGCATGGAGAGGCTAACACCTTCCTACTTCATTTAGCCTTTGTTAAAACTGTGAAACTGTGGGTTTAACCCTAACATACACGCGTTGTGGAGGTTACTCAGAACACTTCCTTTTGATGGTAAGTATGTGCTTACGATATTTTGATGTCTATAAAGTTCTTTTGTGTGTATTATCTGATTTCATCTTTCAATATGTATTTATTGAATGTCCACTATGTACTGTGTTCTGGAGCTGCTACGTGCTCTAGAGAATAAGAGGCAATGAAGTTTATCATTAAGTGAGGAAAGTAGACATTAAACAATCAGGAAAACACCCAAATAACTAGTTACTGTTGAGTTAGGCATTGCAAAGGGAAATTTCAGGGGAGATTTAGCTTCTTGGGTATCGGAGAGAGCTTCTCTGAGAAGAAGCATTTACGCTGAACCATGAAGAATGAGTGTGAGTTGGCCTGGCTGAGGTGGGAGAGAAGGCCCCTAGGTTTGGAGTATAGTGAGCAAGGTGCGGGGCAGTGGGGTAAGCACAAGAGATGAGAACCTGCCAGGCCATGCAGAGGATTTGGAACTTTATACAAGCACAGTGGGAAACCATGGAAGGGTGATGTGTGTTCTAAATTATCTTTTGAAGAAACCCCCCTGACTGTGTGTAGAGAATGGGTGAATTCTAAGGGAGTGGAGGCTGGAGGAGATGTGAGGAGACCAGTTGTTCTAGGTGAGAGGTGTCTTCCAACAGCATGTGACAGGAAGGGGCAAAAGTAAGTGGATTCCAAAAATAGTAGTAGGTAATATCAGTAGGACTTGGCGGTTGGTTAGATTTGAGGGGGTGTCAAAAATAACTCAGGTTTCTGGCATAAGCAACTGTGTGTGGCCCTGTTTCCTGAGGAGGAACTATTTGCTCAGGAGCCAGTGTCAGGCTTGGGCTGGGGAGATTGATTTCAGTGTGAACACT
This sequence comes from Lipotes vexillifer, assembly GCF_000442215.2. NCBI lineage: Eukaryota > Metazoa > Chordata > Mammalia > Artiodactyla > Lipotidae > Lipotes > Lipotes vexillifer. Next base: position 1,062,562 of record NW_006785665.1, read on the forward strand.
TTAGCTTCGAGGGATCCGTGATGGGGATTTGGTTCCGCCAGTCGCCCTTTGAGGAAAGTGGAATTACCCACATTTGTTATTGAGAAACTGAGACTTGGAGAGGTTGGGTGGTTTGCCTGAGACTACACAGTGAGGACAAGGCTGAGCCTGAGCTGGAGCCCATACTTTACCCCTAAAGCTGTGCTTTCCAGACGATACCACATGGGCCGCGTGCTACCCTGTCCGCATACCAGTTCTCTGCCTCCACACAACCCCGTCTGCCAAGTTGTCTGCCCTGATCGTCAAACAAGTCCCCAAGCCTCTTGTTCTCCAGGACTCCTTCATGGAAGTGCGAAGGAGAGCTTTCCTGGCTCTGCCCTACCTAGAATTAGAACACACCAGGAGTCATTCCCACTTTTCCACGTATTGTTCACTCACTCAATCTTGTACTGTTCCGCTCACTTCTGACACATGTTGAGTGTAGGTCACCCAATCTGGACCTGGACAAGACTTCAGAAAACACAGTAGAGCCATTTACATAGGACTTTACACTTCCAAAGGACTTAACAAATATTACCTCTTTGATCCTCACCTCAGCTCTGGGAGAAAGAAAGGACGTGTACATTCCTTCAGCAAACATTTTGGAGCAGGTGCCCACCACGCACAAGACGCTTTGCTGGACCTTGGCTGGTGTTACAAGGATGAGTAAGATGCCGTCCTTGTTCTCAAGGGGTTTAAGGTCTACCAGGGAAAACAGATGATAGACTAAGAAGTTAAGGGACTTGTTTTGAGAGTTCCTCAAAGTTACGGTCCTCTAAATAAGGAATCACTTGGACTGCCTGTTGAAATAAAAACAGTATTCATACCACAGACCTGCTGAGTTGAACCCACAGGGTTAGAGCCTTAAGTAATTCATATGCTGCTCCTCAGCTAGTAAATGATCCACTTGAGATGTGAGCCTTTTCTGGCTACATTGCCTACTTTCCCACTCCATTTTCTGCCCTCTACTTTTACAGATGAGAGAATTGACATGTGTAGAAGTCAAATGGGTAGTGGCCCACAGTGAATTAGAGACAGAATTGGAATTAGCACCTGAATTTCCCCAATTTCCAAGCCCAACGCTTTTCTGCAACATCATTTAAAGTGTTAACTTTGCACTCTGGTTCTGATTGAAACCACTGCTTTTACTTGATCTGTACCCTTTTTTCCCTCTAAATGTCTTCAGTTACATAAGCTCTTAGGGAGCATTTATGTCATATTCTGTCAGCAAGGATTGTCTGCAAACTGGCCTCTTTTCTTTACTATAGGGATGTTATGCTTCCAGCCTCAGACCATGGGGAAAATTCTACCCAGAGGCAGAAGAATCCTTGGAAAGTAAGGGTGCCAGGAAGCTGCTTAAAGCTCCACCCTGGCAGATAAGGGAAACCAGACCAGTAGGACCAGGTCAGGGTTCAGTGAGTGTGGACTTTATTAAGGTCCTGGCAAGGTAGCTCTTTCCTGGTTACTACTGCTCACGTTGGGCAGGGATTCAAGAACATTACTTTGCCCCAGACTCAAAACACCTAGGTCAGCCTATGTATAGTGTACTTTTTATATCTATCTGTCTATCATATGTGTTATATATCTTTATATACATGTATTGCATATATGTATTATGTATTTGTATCTCATGTATATATCATCATATAATATATGTGCACACATGTGAGATGTATATATTATATGTGTGTTTGTATATGTGTGCATGTGTGTACGTATGTATGTAAAAAAGAAAGTCCAGTAAAGACCAATTAGATCTACATACGGGCCCAGGTCATATAGCTTTTTTTTCAGGAACACAGACCTTGAAGTCAGTTACTTAACCTCTGTTCACTCATCTGAGAATGGAGATATACTACCTGCCTCACCAGGCTTTTGTGATGGTTAAATAAGATAATGTATGTCAAATGTTTAGCATGGTACCTGGTAGCTAGTAAGAACTTAATAATTATTATCACAGAACAGGGATATTCTCGGCCTTTCCCTCATTTATACATTTGTGGTGGGGTGGGGCTAAGGATGAAGAGACCTCCCATTGGAAGGGGCTGATACCACCCAGCTTAAGCCAGTTGTCACCATAAGAGACTAAAGCCCCAGTGATGCCAGAACTTCTGCCTTTTCAAGAGAAACCAGAAACCTGTATTTTTAAATATGAAATTGCCTGATTTTTAAAATTTTTAACAATTAATTTTAAACACACATATATACATATGTGTGTATATGTGTGTGTGTATACTCACATCTATACATATGTATATATGTGTGTACACACACACACAAATACCATAGGCCAACAGCAGGGATTTGTGGGCTGGTACCACTCTTCAGCTTTGCTGTCTGGAAGGTCACCAGAACTTTCCTTGCTTCCTCACACACCCTCTAGGCTAGGATGAGGAGGCTCTTTCACCCTGTATTTGCAGAGCGCCCATCCTGTGTCTGGTGCTGGAGAGCATACCAGGAAGAACACGCTGTAACCATTGCCCTCTGGCAGAGAGGCAGGACTAACACAGCAGATGATAGGGAGCAGTGTAGGAAGGAGGAACATTTGTGAAAGAATGTGGGTTGCATTGTAAAGAAAAGGATGAGGAAATGGAAGATTTCTGTGAACTGATACGGAGTTTCTTTGAGGATATATTAAGTGAGAAATCGAAGTGTAAAAGGTGTAGGATACTACCTGTTGTGGAAGCAAGAAAGGAAAATAAGAGTATTTGTATGTGTTTGCTTAGTTTTTACAAGAAGAAACACAGAAAACCAAAAACAAATGAAAGTGGTTACTTGGGGAGGAGTGGGATGAAGGGACAGGGACACTTCTGAATATACCTTTTAAATTGCATTTTGAGTTTTCAACCATGTAAATGTTTGACAAATTCAAAAAATAAAATTAAATAAGCCTGAAAAAACAAACCGTAAAATTACAGACAAATATAAAAAGAAACCTAGGGACTTCCCTGACGGTACAGTGGCTAAGACTCCACGCTTCCACTGCAGGGGGCGCAGGTTCGGTCCCTGGTGGGAGACTAAGATCCCACATGCTGCATGGTGCAGCCAAAAAACAAAGTAACCTAAATGCATTTCAAATTGATAACACAAAGAAGAATTAATCCAAAGTAACTTTCACACACAGTACTGGCTGTATACCTTTAGTGGGATATAGTCTAAGGACAGAAAGAATTGCAAGGAAACGCTGAACTTTACATAGTAAGTTTGCTGTTGCCAGTGTTACTGATGTAGTAACTCTGAAAACAGTATTTGATGTATTACAGAAGAGAGCAAATGAGTAGATATATTACTGTTGTTTGTGAACAAGGTTCTCACTATGGGAAAGGAAGATAAAATATGGAGTTGGGGAAGATGAGGAAGGACCCTGTAGTGTTAGAGTTGAACAAGATTTTATTGTGAACTCACAATTTCTTAATCAATTTATTTCCTGGCTCTGTCCATTGAAAGGGCCTAGAAGCAGTGACAGCTTAGCAGCAATGAGCACCTAGCATCCAGATCTTGTTTCTAAATACATTTCCTACTAAAAGGAACCAGGACTCCTTAGAGAAATGTTTGAGTCAAAGTCTGACATAGGGAAAATACAAGGTGAGCCTGGAGTATTTTTGTGTGTGTGCCAGAAAATAAGGATGCACTCAAAGACAGATATTGACACTTTAAAGGACACAGCTGGCTTGTAGAAGCTCCCACCAGCCAAATTGGGACAACTTTAACATTTTTTTAAAAGCAGTAATGGATTATAATGCATTGCATTGGGGGAAAAAAATTCATGAGTTCATAGCACTATTCCAGAAAAGGGACAAAATGACCTTCTTTACAAGATTGCCTGCTAATAGATGTAGAAGGAATGATAGAATTCCTTCACCTCATCATGCTGCCCCTTCAGCTTTAATACAGGTTTGAAAATTTTCCCAAAATGCCATTTTGCAGCCACCAGTGCAGTAAGTGGTTCAGGCCAGGATCATCAATGGATAGTAAAACTATTGGGTGGGAAGCTGTTGGACAACAGGATATTCACCAGTCTCAAAATATCACCCCACAGATTTCCCACTAATTCAAATGGGAAAATATACTTTTACCATTGAGAAATCTTAGGAGCACCAACTTATCTAAGTAATCAAACTAGGATCACCAGAAATGGGCAAGTTATGCTACATCACTTATCTAATATTATTTTTAAATGTTTCATCTGAATCTAATCCTGAGGAGACAGGCAGATGTGTTACAGGCCATTCAATAAGACAACTGGCCTGAACTCTTCTACATGTCAGTGTTAGGAGAGACCAAGAAAAGTGGTCAGGCAGGGGGTGATATTCTAGATTAAATGAATCTAAAAACCATGAATGAATGCAATTCTGAGATCTTTGACTGGATCGTGTATTGAGGCAGTTGGGGAACAACTATGTAGGAGATTAATGAAACAGGGAAATTTGAATATAGACTATATATTAGATAATATTATTATTTTTTGTTTTTATTTTTTGGCTGTGTAGGGTCTTCGTTGCTGTGCACGGGCTTTCTCTAGTTGCGGCGAGTGGGGGCTATTCTTCGTTGCCGTGCGCGGGCTTCTCATCGTCGTGGCTTCTCTTGTTGCGGAGCATGGGCTCTAGGCACGCGGGCTTCAGTAGTTGTGGCTCACGGGCTCCAGTAGTTGTGGCTTGCGGGCTCTAGAGTGCAGGCTCAGTAGTTGTGGCTCATGGGCCTAGTTACTCTGTGGCATATGGGATCTTCCTAGACCAGGGATTGAACCCATGTCCCTTGCATTGGCAGGAGGATTCTTAACCACTGCGCCACCAGGGAAGCCCTAGATAATATTATCGTATCAAAGTTAAACTCATTGGGTGTGCTGATGGCATTGTGGTTATATAGAATTCCAAGGGTCTTGGGGGACATATGCTGAAATATTTAGGGGTAAAATGTCATGATGTGTGCAACTTTCAAATGGGAAAAAGTGTATAATCATAGGAAGATAAAGCAAGTGACAAATGTTAATTGGTGAATCTAGATGAAGGGTATATAGGTGTTCATCATGCTGCCCCCTCAACTTTAATAATAGGTTTGAAAATTTTCCCAAAAAATGTTGGGGTAAAAGAAATGTGAGCTGCAGTGGCCAGGGAATGCTTCATGGAATCAATGCCATTTGACCAGAGCCTTGAAAAAGGAGTAAAGGAGGGATAGAGAGGAGAAGGGATGGAGGTCTTCATAAAGCAGAGGTGAGAATGAGCAGTAGAGGTAAGGAAAAGTGAACAAGTAATAAGAGTGAATTTGAAAGGTACTTGGATCCACTTGCTGAAAGGCCTTTAACACCAGGTAAATGCACGCACATCCGATCATATAGAGAGTAAGAAGGGAAATCATAGGTTCTTGACCGGGGGGGACCCAAAGAAATATTGTTTGGGAAAGTTAGTCCTTTGTGGCAGAATGCTGGAGGGACTGGAGAGTGAAAACAAGAGGTTTGTTGTTTTTTTTTTTAAGTCATCCAGACTTGAGGCAATGGACATGTGGCTTAAAGTGATGGATATCAGTGATAATGTAAAGGAAGGAGCAACTCTGGGAAGACATAAAAGGACTTACCAGTCTCCATAACTGACTGGATAAATATGGGGGTTACTGAGAAGTTGATTCAGAAGATCTATCTCAATGATGCCGTTTAGAGAGCCACAAATTTTGCGGGAACTTCTCTACTCTCCTGGGCCTTCTCCATGCCCATCAGATTTAGGCTGATTGGAATCTGATCTCTGCTGCCCAGTTTTGATGGGAATATCATCAGGAAGAGGGAGAGCCCACCATTAAAGTCTTGATCTGCTGCTACAGGCATTTCTTCCTCCTCTAATTCAGTGGTAGTTTTTCCTCCTTTAAGCTCTCAAAGAGAAAAAAAAATTTTTTTCCATCTGTTAAAATTATACTTATGTTGTAATCCCCCATGTCCTCCTCTGTCTCTGCCCTAGCCTGTGATTTCTTTTTTTTTTTTTTTTTTTAGAGGAACTTACAATGGCTGCTGAAATGATCCTTGTCTTTGTCCCTAACAGTCCTCTACAGCCAGGTACATAAACCTTGGCTTCATGTGCTTTGAGTTACGTTGAACAGCTCACAACCTAGCTCAAATGCAAAACCAAACCAGGTTAAGTTACCAGACCATTCCTTCTAAGCTTAAATGTGGGCATAGGAAACCAGTTTCCTGCAGAGTCAAGCAGAACAAGACAAGGAGGAGGCCCAAGCTGTCCCAAGATAGAATGGGCTTTCTCCTGAAATAGTAAGGAGGGAGAAGTGCAAGCCCATTCTGGGTAACCCAGGGGTGGGATGTTGTGGATCTAGCCGAAGACAGCAGATGAGCAGCTGGAATAAAAAGCCTTTAAAAGTTCATTCTGAGAATCCCTCACCGATGTGGGGAGCAGAGCTGTTGCCATTCAGTGTTTATACTAAAGTTCTATATGTATACCTCATCCATTACCTGCAAGTGACTGTGTCTTATTCATTTGTGTACCCCGTAGTGCCTGGCATAGTATCTAGAGCAGCGCTGTGCCATTGAACTTTCTGCAGCGATGGAAGTGTTTTATTCTGCACTGTCCTGTATGGTAGCCACTAGCCATAGTACAACTGAGAAACAGAATTTTAAAATTTAAATATCTACATGTGGCTAGTGGCTGTTGTATTAGATAGATAGCACAGGTCTAGAATCTAGGACTTCTTTTTTTTCCATTTTATTGAGGTATAGTTGACACACAGCACTGCCTAAGTTTAAGGTGTACAGCATAATGACCTGCACAGTGGCATCCATGTATTGCAAAATGATTACCACAGTAAGTTTAGTTATCATCCATAGATTCTAGGACACTTATTAAATGATGAGCTAAGTTGAATCTTTACCTTGTATGAGGAGGTGGAGGGTAGCAGGGCATGATGGACTAGGGTAATTTGAAGAAAACCAGAAGTTGTAGCTTCTGGAAGTTCACCTTCTTGTCTGGCTGACAGGTGTAGTAATGGGGAGTAGAGTAAGAAGAACATCTAGGAAGAAGGAACAGTATAGGCAAAGACAGGAGCTGGAAACCATGGCAAGAGAAAGAACAGTGAAGAGCAGGGACCAAAAATAGGACGGAGCATTCACTGTGTCAGGCACAGGGGGTGCCGATCAACAAGACCACCCTGACTTCGTGGACCTTACAGCCCTACGGACAAGCGCACAAGCAGCTCCATTGATTGTATGCAGTAAGGATAGGTACTGGGAGCTGTGGGAGACGGCAGAGGGGTGCTGACTGGCATCAGGCAGTACTTCCTTTTCGATGCTGTGCCTAAAGGCCTCGCTTGAAGACAGGGTGACCTTTCTCCCAAGTACAATGGGGAAGCTCTAAAAGGTTTTAATCAGCAAAATGGCACAGGTAAATCTGCATTTCAGTAAGGTGGTTCTACTGCATTGGCCAGTTTCCACCCCGGGTCCTTCTTAGCTTGATTGTGGTTTTTCTTTTAAACCAACCACCTGCAGTGTCTTGTCTGGTTTATGTCTTGTTTCGTTTTTCTTCCCTGCTTCCTCCTTTCCTGCGTCACTCTCTCCTGGGCCCCATGCTCTCTTCCTTGATGTCCTTCTCTCTCTGATCCAAAGATCAGCCAGTAAAAAGCAGTCTCACCTGTCCAGGTAAGTGGGGTGCCAGGGTGAGGGGGGAAGAAGACCCCTCTTAAATTTAAAAGTTATTTGTTTGTACTGTGTTGTATTTATTATTTGAATAGTTAGTACCCTCACATGACTCAGAATTTAAATGGTACGAACAAGAAGATAAGGAAAAGATTCCAACTCCATCCCTTTGTCCCTGGCACAGTTTCCTTCCTCAGAGGCAACCAGTGATATATGTTTTCTTTTGTACCCTTTCAGAGGTATTTTACACATTTTATATATATGTAAGCAAACATATAAACAAATCATTCCTTCTCTTTCACCGTCTACATAATTCTGCATCTTCCTTTTTCCACTCAACAGCATGTCTTGGAGACTATTCCGTATCATATATAAAGAGCCCCCTCATTCTTTTATATGACTGAATACTGTGTCATTATATTGATGTACTGCAGTTTATTTAACCAGTCACCCTTTATGAACACTTAGATTCTTTGCAGTGTTTTGCCACTGCACACAGTGCTTACATGAAGCCCCTTCTACATAGTCATTTGCTAGATATGAATAGGAGACACCCTCTGGAGGGGCAGCAACTATTGATTAGGAACTGGCAACCTGTACACTTTTCTAAAAAGGAGAGGCATAGCAATGATCTGAGCTTCTCCTGTTCCTGCAGGGGCCCTATTATTAGATCTGGTTTGGTGATCTGTGGTACCTTGAGGTTGTAGGGCTTTAATTGTTTCTAAGCAGGGTGCCTCAAGCTGGCTGTAGGAACGGGGTTGGAATACTACCACCAAACAGACCAGATTCCTGTTCTCCCATGGTACACACAAAATAAATGGAATTTCAGAGGCTTGGGTCATCATTGTACGCCTCCTTTCTAGAAAAGGGTACAAGTTGCCAATTACCCAACAGGTAAAGTTGCCAATTACCCAACTAAAGGCCCAGTTACCCTCCTAGACACACTTGTTTTGGAAAGAGACGAAGAGACGAAGCTAAAGTGAGAGTGTCTCTGATACAGCCACTGCAGTCCTCTGCTGTGTCCCTGGAGGCCTCTGTGTGTTTGTGACCCTCCCATCCTTGCCTTCCACTCCCCCCGTTCCTTACAAATCATCACCTAAAACTAACTAGCTGTTTGTTTTTTTCTTGTCTTTTTCTCGCATTCATTTTCTCTGCTGCCTCCGTTCTGTTCCATCAGCCCCATTGCAGCCTGGTAAGACCCAACAAGCATGTATATTTGTTCACACCCTGTTCTTGCTATTGTCTCTTTGTCTCCTGACTCCAGGAAGGGCTATTTCCCTTCACGCCTTGCTGGGTATTAAAGAGATCATGCTTGCCTTGCCAACCTAGGATTCCAGATAGGTGATGTTGCCAGTGGTGTAGATGTGGCTAATCTCCCACCAGATTGAGCGGGTTACAGGGTGAGAGGGTTGGTCTCTTGTTACCCAAGACTCAGGGCCCCTTTGACAGAGCTTCCTTCTGCTACAAGGCTGGTCCCTCCCTGCCCAGTTCACTGTTGTGCTTTTCTTACTCTTTCTCCAGGTTAAGCAGCCTGTCTTTGGGAGATTCAGCACCTGAACGCAAGTCCCCTTCCCACCACCGCCAACCCTCCGACGCCTCTGAGACAACAGGTAATCTTCTCGGGGCATTAACACGTAGACACAGAGGTGTTTACCCATACAGGCAGATCTGTATACCCCAGATGTAAAACAGCTTAGCCTTTATATTGAGCTTATAATGTGTGATAGGTATTGTGTTATATGTTTTATACAGATTACCTTATTCAGTCCTTTTATCAATTGTAGAAAGTAGATTTTATCATACCTATTTTATGGATACCTATCATACCTATTTTATGGTTAAAAACTTTGCCAAGTGTACAGGCTTGTAGGAGACAAAACCAGGACCTGAAACCAGTTGAGTTTTAACTCTAGAATTCATGCTTTCTCCATCACAGGAAGCAGTCACACATACCTGCACACGTGCACGATGTCTAGTACACGCCCACAGGGATGGAGTCAGTTAGGAGTTATAGTCTCTCTTTCTTTTTTCCTATGCTCTGCATATGGTTGTATGTGTGACAAACAGGGTTTTCTCTTGTCATTTATCCTTCCCTGGATTTTGACAAGGGGCCAGCCCTCAGTCACCCCACTTGAGTTACCCAGCTCTGCAGGATCAACAAGCACTGGTGTCCCACTTGCTGTATTCATTGGACGTAATTTGATGGAAAACTTCCAGTCTCACTTAGGCTTCAATCCCAGGGCTGCTTCTCTGGAACACTAGCCTTCAGGCTGGAGTTGGCCATGCCCCTTCCTCAACCAGTCTCACCCAAACAGGCCTAAAAAGACAGACATGCATAAGAGAGACAAACATCTCAGCACCTCAGAGAAAGGAATTTCTTGTATAGAATACAGAGTAGGTGCCCGGCTTTTGTCGATCACTGAGGAAGGCAGGCGTTGCGATAGTGTGTGTGGGCAGAAAAAGTCTGGGGAATCTGGAAAGGCTTTCTGGAGGAAGAAACACACTGGGACCTCCCTGGGTTGGTCTCAGCTTGTGTGCACCAACTTTCTGATGACGGTTCCTACCGAACTCCCTTCTTTCTCCTCCTTACCTCTCACCAGGTCTCGTTCAACGCTGTGTCATCATCCAAAAGGACCAGCATGGCTTCGGCTTCACAGTCAGCGGGGATCGCATTGTTCTGGTGCAGTCTGTGCGGCCTGGTGAGTGTTGCGTCCCTGCCACCTGCAGTGTACAGTTCTTACAAAGCCACCATGTATGTGACAGTGCCATAGGACTTGAAGAACTTGCATGTGCTTTTTCTCTGGAGGCCTGGGCATCCTGGGGCATGAATGATTCATTCTAGAACTGGTTCCCCAGGGGCATCTGGGGAAGTCTCCACAATGCTAAGCTTCCAGGCAGAATTTCTAGGGATCACACTCCAGGCTTGTTTCCCCTGTTGGAAGTGTGAAAATGGCAGAATAGCCTTCAGGTCGTCAGGCGGGTGCCTGATTGCCCTCCAGGGGAGCTCCTTGTCCTGGGTTGGAAGATTCCGTGGAGAAATCAAAGACCCGCTTTCTTCTTTCTCACCTTCACATGACCTTGCTCCGTGCACGAATGGTCACTGTGCTGCAGCAGTTCACAGTTGAGACAGGCACACTGGTCTAAATGTATTTGCAGATATATTAACACTAAGTAATAAATGACCTAAAGATGTGTGTTGGACAGTACGTGGGAGGAAAGGGTGTTTGTAAGTTTGTATTTGGGTGGTTGGTGGTTCGAAGTATTTCCCTTCTGATCAGTTTAGGAAGCCTCCTTAGAAGAAAATAGGATTTCAGGAGTAGTTTGAAAGATGGCCATGGAAAACACATTGGCGGGATAGAATTTGGTGGGAAGGGGGCAGAGAGTGGGAGGGCATTATAAGCAAATCAATCGAGTAACCAGTGATGTGTGAAAAAGCTTCAGATATTTCAAAGCACTATCATATGTCAGGTGGTAGAATCGTTGTTAAGTGACCCAGACTGAAGAAGATGATCAGGAAGGAGATGGGAGTAGGGGAGAGTATGAAGCAAGTATCCCTAACACAAGCAAGTATCCGGAACAGGAGTGAACTTCAGTGTAGCAAATGGGATTGGGCCTGGCAACGTGGTGCATCATAGGCTTGAAGAAGAGTACAAGGAAAGGGGTGGGGGGCAGGCCAGCATTTTCCCACTAAGTACAGTGCAAAATGGGAAGGAAATGTACTTACATAATTTGGGAGAAATATTTGGGATTTATTTAACGGGAAAAGTGAAAAGAGAATTTCAAATTTATGACCAAAATGAGGTATGTGGATCATACAGGGCTATAAATAATTATAGCTCCTTATGTTTGGTAGTTAACTTTTGTCAGTGAGGGGTTTGTTTTTCATATCCTAGGGTAGAGCTCTGAAAAGATACTTTTATTCTTTGCTTCCATATTCTCTCAAGGTTCCTGGACTAGGGTGAGACAGAGCAAGTGGGACTGCCAGTAACTTGTACTTTGCCTCTATGGTCTGTTTGATACAGAAAGTATGGGGACCCCCTCCAGTGAAGTGTGAGTTCAGCACTCTTCCAATTTTTGCTCCTCTCAGACCTGGAGAGGAAAGAACAAAAGGATGGCTTGCAGTAAAATATGAGTTTTGGAAAATCTGTGTATGTATGAGTATTTCAGGCAGGAGAGAAGAAGAGCCTTCATTTGAGTTGGCATTGAAATTACAAGAGTAACAAAGCAGTTGTCTTTTCCAGATTTTAGGCTTCTCAGTTCACTGTTTCTCAAAGTGTAGTCTGTGTTCTGCCTACATCAGAATCACCTAGGCCCTTAGGATGATTGAAATCCTCATTCCGGGGCCCAGTCCCAGAAGTACTGAATCACTTGCTAGCAAGGGGGTCAAGGAATATGCTTTTTAACAAGTTCTCCTGGTGAGTCTCATGCTTACTGAAGTTTAGAACATCTGCTCTAATTCCTTTACTCTGAAAGGTTTAATTTCTTTTAATCCCTAAGTTATTAGAAGTCACCTCACGTGTTTCATATATTCAGGCAAAATAGCTCTTTCCTCTTCACCTTTAGTTTCTAGATGACAGTGTAAAAGAGTTTTCAAGCTACTTGCAAGTACTTTTCCATAAATAGCACACTTAAGATGAGGGTAGTCTGGGTCCCAATACTGAAAAGCCAAATTGGAATGTAGTCATCACTGTAATTTCTCTTTTCAGACTAGAAACATCTAGATGTGCTTTGTTGGAGTTTTGTTTTCATCAGATGAATGCAACTTACAGATTTAAGGACCATCTTGGGGCAGATTTACAAGAAACATAATTTTTATGCTTCTCGTGAACTTCTTTCTTTCTTTTTTTTTTAATAAGCTTTCTGAGTGAACATTTTTTTAATATTTATTTATTTATTTAGCTGCATCGGGTCTTAGTTGCGTTACGCGGGAACTTTCATTGCAGCTCGCAGGCTCTTCGTTGTGGCACACAGACTTCTCTCTACTTGTGACATGCAGGCTCCAGAGCACACAGGCTCAGTAGTTGCGGTGCACAGGCTCAGTAGATGAGGCATGCGGGCTCAGTAGTTGTGGCACATGGGCTGTCTAGTTGAGGCACGTGGGCTCGGTAGTTGTGGCACATGGACTCTCTAGTTGAGGCAGGTGGGGTCGGCAGTTGTGGTGCGTGAGCTTAGTTGCCCCGTGGCATGTGGGATCTTAGTTCCCCACCCAGGGATCGAACCCGAGTCCCCTGCATTGGAAGGTGGATTCTTTACCACTGGACCCCCAGGGGAGTCCCTCATGAACTTATCTCATCATTAGTGTTTCTTATGCTTCCTGGGTATAACTTAAACTAGGACTCTAACTTATTTAAAACTACATTTGGCCTTCCATATCTGCGAGTTTCGCATCTGAGAATTCTGCATCCATGGATTCAACCAACTGCAGATTGAAATTTCCAACTGCAGTTGGTTGAATCCACAGATGTGAAACCTGCACGTGTGTACTACTCCATTTTAAGTAAGGGACTTGAACATCTGCAGATTTTGATATCTGTGGGAGATACTATAACTAACCACTGCAGCTCCAGAACAATTTTTTAACAGAAAATAAAGCAGTGGTCATTATCATCCTTAATCCGAGGAACCCCCATAATATCCCTGTGAACTTCTCAGGGCTTAGGGACCACAGTTTGAAAACGCTTGTTGTAATCCTTTTCTCATATTCCTCTTAAAAATGATTATTACTTCAGCAATTATTTAATACAGTGAACTCGTTTTTCCCACTGGATAATAGAAATAACTCTTATTTGACCTTGGAACACATCTAGACACATTCAAATGAAGCACACATTACTCTCCCCAGAGCATGGCCCTGCCTCTCTGCCACCTTGGCCTGGCTCTCAGAGGAGAAGTCTGGCTTCTGAGCCAGGTGGAGGAAAGAGCAAGAGATGTGTTCTTCTACAGTCCAGTCCAGCTCAAAGGTAGTTGTGTCACTGGAGCAGAATAGGATGTACACCCAGCATTTGAGGCACTTAACACAGAGAGGTGAGAAGAGATTTGAGGGGGATGGTGATCTGACAGGGTTGTTGGTGTAGATTCAGCCACCTCTGGAAAGGTCGTGGGGCTCTGCTGACCAGGACTTCTCCTTCCTCACAGGAGGTGCAGCCATGAAAGCCGGTGTGAAAGAGGGCGACCGGATCATCAAAGTGAGTGACCTTCCCTCTCTGCCCCCAGAGGAGGGGGTGCAGCGTCACTTCTGGCCTTGGCCATCCTCCACACTTCCATTTTCGTACCAGCTGTCATCAGCCACTGAGTAGGGGGGTGGTACCATGAGAGTGAGTAGTATAATGTGACAGAGACTGGGGACTAAGATAGCTGGGTTCCATATTCTAGGCCCTTCTTGACTCTGACCAAGCTTCTGTAATGTTTTACTATGCTAGAGAACATTGATAAATGGCTCCCTAAAGGAGTGGCAATTGACCTAGGAGAAGGATCCCCTGGGCTTCCACTGCCATTACTCAATAATGTCGTTTGTCCCCCAACAGGTGAACGGCACCATGGTGACCAATAGCTCACACCTGGAAGTGGTGAAGCTTATCAAATGTGAGTTGGGGAGAGCTGACAATGAAAGAAATTAGGGGATCAGATGGGGCACGGGTGGAAGCAGGCCTGTTGCCCTAGGAGGCTTCCTTTGTAGACGTGCGAGGCAGCCGAAGTCTTTCTTCTTGGCCTGATCATCGTAGACTACCACAGTTCCCCACTGTCATTTTAAGTGGAGACACTATTAGTTTCTCATCCGACATCTTTATTTTTCCACCCATCTTTGCCCTATGTTTTAGATCATATTCTACTAAGACCAGGTCTCACTCAGATACCACTCACTCCCCTCTCCCAGTCCCAGGAAACAAGGGAATGGGCAGGCAGCTCCCAGATAGTTATGGGTGGGATTTTGGTTGAGGTCTCTGCATGAGGAAAGGGAAGGAAGGGATACTTGTGTTGATGCAGGATGGAAGGACAGGAATTAGAGAACAGGTAGGGCATTAAAAATGAGGAGAACTTTACCTGCAGAATTATAAGCTTAATGGAAGGAGAAGGGAGAACCCCCTCCTTTGTACCTTGAATGTCTGCTACTGAGAACAATACCACTTGAGCAAGCGTCTCTTTGCCTTCCTGCAGCTGGTGCCTATGTTGCACTGACCCTCCTGGGCTCTTCACCCTCATCCATTGGTGTCTCTGGGCCCCAGCAGGACCCAGTCCCAGCAGGAGCTCCCCGAGTCACCCCTGTGATCCCACCACCGCCACCCCCTCCACCTCTGCCACCTCCACAGCGCATCACAGGACCCAAACCTCTGCAGGTAATGGTCCGCCTACTCCTCTCCTCATTCTGGTGTCCCTTTGAAGAGCTTCCCATTGGAATGAAAGCAGGTTAAAGCAAATGGCAGGCTGGCAGGAAGAGACAAGCCAAAGAGCTGTATGAAGGCCATCAAAAAGTAGAGCAAAATGAGAACTGCATTAAAGGGATGTTCCACGCCTTAGTGTCCTCTTTCCATGTAAGTGCATATGCAGTTTATCAGATAGCAGCATGCAGTGTGTTTCCTGTGTGTGTGCAAGACTCTAAGGAGGCCCTTTGAGAGTTCTCCTCCCCGTCGGGGAGAAGGTGCACACCTCCAGCCATGGTCAGAGGCATCTGTAAAGACTGTTGCCAGTCATTGTTACAAGGGTATGGAATAAGTCAAGGAGTAGGGGAAAAGGCTTCCTGGGGAGAAAGGCTGCTTGGAGGAATGAAATATGGAGCCTAGTCTGTAGGGGAGAGAGTCAGGAAAGGACAAGAATAGTAGGGAGAGAACCCAAGGACCAGGATAACCTGTGTGAGGAGTTAAAAGAGGACAGGAGGCAGATAGGACTAGGGAACAGGATTTTCTGGTTGGAAAAAAGACCGACCAGCAAGTCCTGGGAGACTTCAGAGATCAATTGATAACAGATTTGATTACAGCCAGGGTTTCTAGGAAATTAGGAATGAAATCAAAATCAGATTTTATGTTTACTGAATTTCAGTGAGATACTGAGTGTTATACAAAACATTCTTACGACCCAGGCTCTACTCTCATAGCTTTCCTTGACCAGGAATCAGCTAGTAGATGAGAATAAAAGCTATTGATCTGGTCCCCAATTCTCACTACTGTCATATTTTTCAATCTTAGGATCCTGAATTTCAAAAACATGCCACCCAGATCCTTAGGAATATGCTGAGGCAGGAGGAAAAAGAGTTACAGGTAAGGTCACTGCTGAGGGTAGACTGGCCATAGCCTTAATGAAATAATACTTTATCAGAGCAATCTGCCAATGTGTACAACTTAATTTGCAGGCCATATCCTATCACAGTAAAACCTTAAAAAGTCAAACTTCAGGACTACTAAAGAATTGTCATAGGCCAGTGGAATTTGTTAAAGCAGAATTTGATGGATGGAGTGAATGGGGTAATAGAGCTTATGGTAATAGATTAGAATGGTGACTATGTAGAGAAAATACAAATGAGTGATGAGACAGGTAGAATAAAGTGAGGGAACATGAGAACTGAGGAAAATCAGTTGGAATTGATCTTAGAGGTTCTGGGATGGGAAGGATAAGAGGGAAGGAAGGTGGGGGTGGGGAGGTGAATGCCGGGCCAGGCTGATGGAGGAGGGGATGCAGAGAGATTTCCAGGCCTGGGGAATGATGCACAGGGAGAACAGGAAGAAGATTAATTTGGCTGGACGGGAATAACCAGATTCCTATAATAGCCACGGCTTACAATGGGCTCCATGCCCCTTCATTTCAGTTCAACAAATTTCTAAGTTCCCACTGTATGTAAAGTATTGCTTTAGTTCCTACAGTATACAGAGATTAAAACGATCAGACAGTTCTTGCCCTCAACATGTTTACAATCTCATGGGGAAAATTCATATTACGGTAAGAGAGTGGGAGGAACAAAGAGCTTGCAATAAGATAACAAAGAAGAGAGCAGTTAATTAATAATGGGAAATGTGAGGGAAACTTCACTGAGAAGATTGTATTTCAGCTGGGCCTTGAAGGATAGGGCTTCAGTAGGCAAAAGAGATGAGGAAGAGAATGCTGGTAAATGGACAGCATAGGCCAAAGGCACCAAGACGTGAAAATATACTCATTTATTTAACAAACATTGAGTTCCTGCTGTGTGCTAGGTACTGTGTGTGTGCTGCAGTGGAGGCATGGGCCAGTGCTAGGGACAAAGGTTAGAATGGTTATAAAGATAAGTGAGAGATGAATCTTTCCTTTAAGGAGTTTATAATCCAGTAGAATATCAATGGATGAATGAAGATAAAGTTATACTGCACTATAATAAGTGCTGATACTGGCATTTTGATGCAAGTCATAGAATAATCAAGATAGTGTGGTACTGGTATAAAGATAGACCTATAGATCAGTAGAATAGACTTCAGAGTCCAGAGATTAATCTGTACATCTGTGGTCAATTGGTTTTTGACAGTGTCAAGATAGTTCAGTGGAGAAAGAATGGTCTTTTCAACAGATGGTTCTGGGACAACAGGATATCTATATGCAGAGAATGAATTTGAACTCTTACCTCACACAATAAACAAAATTTAACCCAAAATGGATCAAAGGGGCTTCCCTGGTGGCGCAGTGGTTGAGAGTCTGCCTGCCGATGCAGGGAACACGGGTTCGTGCCCTGGTCCGGGAAGATCCCACATGCCGCGGAGCGGCTGGGCCCGTGAGCCATGGCTGCTGAGCCTGTATGTCCGGAGCCTGTGCTCCGCAACGGGAGAGGCCACAGCAGTGAGAGGCCCACGTACCGCAAAAAAAAAAAAAAAAAAAAAAAAAAAAAAAAAAAAAAAAAAAAGGATCAAAGACTTAAATGTAAGAGCTAAAACTATTTTTAAAAACTATAAAACTCTTAGAAGAAAACATAGGTATAAATCTTTATGACCTTCGATGAGGCAATGGTTTCTAGGCTGTGACACCAAAAGCATAAACAACCCCCCAAAAAAGATAGATTAGACTTCATCAAAATTAAAAACTTTTATCCATCAAAGGACACTATCAAGAAAGTAAAAAGACAGCCACAGAATAGGAGAAAATATTTGCAGCACATATATCTGATAAGGGTCTAGTACCAGAATATGTAATAGACGCTTAAAACTCAACCCAATTTAAAAGTTAGCAGAGAATTTGAATACACAGTCCAATAAAGAAGACATACAAATGGGCAATAAGCACATGAAAAGATGCTTAATATCATTAGTCATTAGGGAGAGGCTAACCAGAACTACGAGATACCACTGCACCACACACTAGGATGGCTAGAGCCAAAATAACAGTTATTGGTGAGCATGTGGAGAAGTTGGAGAAATGTTTGTTTATATTTTGTCTACATATCTGCTATCCTAATCTACTCCCACCATAGTGCAGCCAGTTTGGCAGTTCTTCAAAATATTAAACGTACGATCTGTCAATTCCACACCTAAGTATATACCCAAGAGAGTTCAAAGCATAAAACCTGTACATAAACATTCATAATAACATTGCTTAATTGCATAATGGCCAAGAAGTGGAAACAACCCAAATTCCCATTAACTGATGAGTAGATAAACAAAATGTGTTGTATCCATAAAGTGGGATATTATTCAGCCTTTATATAAAGGAATGAAGTACTGATACATGCTTTAACATGGAAGAACCCTGAAAACAGACTAAGTGAAAGAAGCCAGACACAAAATTGTATGATTGTATGATTCCATTTGTGTGGAAGTCCAGAATAGGTAAATCCATAAAATCAGAAAGTAAATTAGTGGTTGCCAGGAGGTGGAGGAAGGGGAAATTGGGAGTGACTGCTTTCTTGTTGGGTTGATAGAAATGTTCTGGAATTAGGTAGTGGGGATGTTTGTACAACTCTGTGAATATACTAAAACCCACTGAATTGTATACTTTTTTTTTTTAATATTTATTTATTTTCTTTATTTTTTTGGCTACGTCGGGTCTTAGTTGCGGCCTGCGGGATCTTTTTTGTTGCCGTGCGTCAGCTCTTGGTTTTGGTTGTGCGGGCTTAGTCGCCCCGTGGCATGTGGGATCTTAATTCCCCGACCAGGGATCAAACCCAAGTCCCCTGCCTTGGAAGGCGGATTCTTTACCACTGGACCACCAGGGAAGTCCCCTAAATTGTATACTTTAAAATGGTGAAGTTTATGTTATGTGAATTATATGTCGATAATAATTTTTAAAATATTTTTTAAATGCCATTAAAGCCCAAAAGAAGGATTAATTAATTATGCAGTGATCAGAGAAGGCTTCATGAGATGACATTCCAGTTGGGTTCAGTCTTTTTCACTCTGGAATGTGTTTTGGGCCTTCAGTACCATGATGAGCTTGAAGTTTATTCTGAAAGCAGTGGGAACTGATCAAAGGATTTGAGTAGGGGAGTGATCATATCTTCAAATCAGTTTTCTTTAGAAAAGTGTGTTAAGTGGATTGACACATAAGGAAACTATCTTGGAGGCTGTTTCAGTAGATATGAAATGATGAAAAAAAATTAAAAAATAAAGCTAATGAGAAATTAAAAAAATAAAAAGAAATGATGACCGATTTAACAAGAACAGCAGGAGTAAGAACAGAAGGAGGGATGGCAATGTGAGACACATTGAATTCCCTCCATTCCCTGGCGGTCCAGGGGTTAGGACTCTGCGCCTCCACTGCAGGGGGCACGGGTTCGATCCCTGGTCGAGGAACCAAGATCCCTCATGCCACTTGGCATGGCCAAAAGAAAAAAGAACAGAAAGAGGGTTGGCAATGGGAGACATCTCAGGGGTCAGGTCAGTAGAACTTATCAACTTGAAGGGGGAGGTAAAGAAGAAGAAAGCAAAGATAGCCCCAAGTTTGTGTGCCTACATAGATGGTGATACCATTGATGGAGTGAGGCGGAATAGAGGAGCAGGGTTTAGGGGAAAGGAATGAAGGTAATCTTTGGATGTACTGAGTTTAAGCACCCATGGGAGGTTCAGATAAAAAGATCATCCACCAGGCACATGGAGATAACAAGGATGAACCTCAGGAGAAAAGATTGGGTTGAAATAGAGATTCGGGTGGCCTCAGCATACAGGTGGTAGTTGATATTGGGGACTAGATGGTATCACCTAGGGCACCACTGCAGAAAAGAGGAGAGAGCTGAGGGCGGAATTTCGGAGCATCCGTGCTTCTGTAGCACACTGCACCAACCTCTCACACCAGTTGCTGTTGTATTTGTATTTTAATTACTTATTTGTCCTCCTCTATTGGACTAAGTTCCTTAAAGGCCAGGACCATGCCTACATTTGCATATTCCTCCTGCACAGCTGGTACAGGGCCTGGTGTGTATCAGCTCTCTGTAAATGTTTGCGGGGCTGAAGGCTCACCTAGATTGAAGAGAGAAGGGGGGGGGTAAAGCTGTGGTTGGGGAGAGGGTTGTGAGGTGACCCAAGACAGTGTCGAGTTAAGAAGTCAAAAGAGGATAGCATTTGGAGGAGGTGGGTGTTTAAAGAGGTCTGGAGAGATGAGGACTAAGAAGAGACCATTGGATTCAGCCACTGGGTCATTTAGCCTTTGGAAGAGCGAGGTGACGAGCGGAACTCGGCTGTGTATGCTTAAGAGTGGCTGGAAGGCTAAGAAGTCTGGGCTCCGCATAGAGACTCCTGTTTGGAAACATGTGGCTGTGAAAGGAAGGAGAAAAGACTGAGGCGGTGGCTTGAAGAATAATGAGACTTGATGGAAAAGGTTTTGTTGTAGTGGCTTGTTTTTGTTTTAAGATAGGAAATGAGCATTTTTGTAGGGTGAGGGGAAGGAGCCATTGGAAAGAGGAGACTTCGGAGATATGTGAACGATGCCCAAGAGGAGCCCGAGGCAGCTGGAGGCACTAACCTTGTGGAAGATTTCGACAGAGTTTCTATTCTGAGGCAGAGGGAAAGGGTAGCTGCAGATGCCTTGAGATGGAGTAAAGTTGGGAAAGTTCTTACCAGCCGATACTATCTGCAGAGACTAAGAGGAGGGTTGGGGGCTTGAGAGGCATGGAGAAGATGAGACGGCAAGTATGGGCCCAGACGATCTTGGAGAAAATGTGCACCCGACATCTTTATTTACCTATTTAACCCGCCAACTTCACTGAACATTTCATTTGGTAGTAAAATAATAATAGCTGCCATGTATTCAGTCAAGTAATTACGCACCAGACATTCTGCTCAGCACTTTCCATACGTAATCTCATTCAGAGCATACAGCCATCCCCAGAGGCAGGTACCGTCATCTCCATTTGATCCATGAGGACGTAGTAAAGCTTGCCCAAGCCTACACAGCTAGTAAGCCAGAATTCAGAGCCAGGCCTCCCTGACTGCAAAGCCCAAGCTCTAAACACGCATGCTGTGCTCTGCCGTATGCTGGGAGGATGCTAGATAAGTCTCGGAGTGGTTCCCAGCTACAGGGCTGGGGGACGGGTGTGCTTCTTCCTCTCATCTCCTGTGGTTCTCACTGTGTGTATGTTTCCTCCTTAGCACTTTTTTGTTTGTGCTGGTCTGGCCAGTCACTTAAATATCTAACCCTTCAGCAGCAGTCAAGGAAGACCTCATTTAGCAAGTAGGCCTGAAGAACAGGTCAGATTAGGACAGGCCTTTGTGTCGTGTCTTCTTTCTCTAGTTGCCTCGTGTTCTTTTTCTCACCATTTATACCTCTTTCTGCTCCTGAGTGATGGTGAAATAACATGTATCTCCTAGGAAGCAGAGATCTCCTTTCTCTCCTCTTTGTTTTGGGATAACTGCCTACTCTCCCCACTGGTGAGTCGTCCATTCTCCACTAACCACTCCTCTGCCTTCTCCCTTCCTCCTTGTCCTCCTTGCCCCACCCCCCCGCCCCCCAGCATATCTGTGAGGTGTATAGCCGGAACCCCGGCAGCCTGCTGGAAGAGCAGATCGAAGGCGCCCGGCGGCGAGTCACTCAGTTACAGCTGAAGATCCAGCAGGAGACTGGTGGCTTAGTGGTGAGTGATGATAGGCTTAGCTCTAGGAAGGGCACGTGCAGGTGGACGGAGGGGAGAATGAGGGAGAAATCTAGGACGGAGGCTTCCCGAGTTATACAGGACCACAGGGCTGAGCTAGTGAGTGTTTAGTGTTTTACAAAGAAATAGAGGTCAGCAGTTCTTTATATAGCACCACAGAGACTGAGCACTGTCCTGACACTTGGGATCCCATAAAAAGAAATAGCCTGTTTCTTGCCCTCCAGCAGCTTACAGTTGCAATACAAAGAAATAAATATGCAATAAATCAGACTGTCGGCTTTAATCTCCTGATTATCCATCCCCTTCTGGGTAGTTTCCTCATAGCTGATGTATATTCCGACACTAATTTTACTCAGTATTCATCTGGTAGCGTTTCCCATCACCTCTCCCTCCAGTAATGGGTCTTCTCAAAGAAGTACGAGCACTTTTAGAAGTCAGCCTAAGTAAAGGGTCCCCAGTCAGTTGAGAGGGATCTGTAGCAGTACTAACCACACTTTGTGGGAAATCCCAGAGAGGAGGCACTTCCTTATCTGTTCTAGTCAGGGACTTATTAATTAATAAGTATTAATTAGTGTCTTCTCTCCATCAGGCCTTAATTCTTTGGGTAAATAAGTAACTCTCCAAAAACTTTAAGATCTCCAAGAATAATATTTGCCAAAGCCAATAGAAATTATTTGAGGATTATCTACTTTCTTTTTCAGAACATCCAGATCAAAAAAGTCTGGGAAACACAGGCTAATCAAATTTAAACTTTTATTTTCTGAAGGACTTCTCAGTATCACATGGTTGATAGGAGCTCAGGTTTAGGACTTAGACCATCTGGATTCACCTCCCAGCTATAGTGCTCACCAGCTTTAAGACTCTTGGGCAAGTGACTTAATCCCTGGGAGCCTTGGTGTCCTCATTTATGAAATGGAGCTACGGCAGGATCTGCCTAATAGTGGTATTGTCAGAATTAAAGGATGCCCTCAGCACGGGGCCAGTGCGTGTTTGCTGCTGCCGCTGCCTCTGCTCTCGTGTGCTCTGTAAGTGGTTGAGTCTGAAACATTCAGCTTGGAATCTAGGGGTCTGAGCGCCAACCCTGGCTTTATAGTTTACCTGCTGTGTACCTTGGGCAAGTTACTTAAAAACTCTGGGCTTCTGTTTCCTCATTTATAACATGGGAGTACTATAGCTGCCTCAGAGTTGTTGAAAAACTCTATGAGATATAGACAAGAGTACATCATAAACAGTAAAGCACTAGCAACATAATTCCCTTCACAAATGGCTGGTCAGCCCCAGTCCAGCACCTGTCAGTCTTCAAAGATCTTTAGAGGCAGAGCTTTCCATCTGCTAGAGCTTTTCATACTCCTTGGTAGTTCGGAAGTTCTTTCTGTGTCCAGCCCAACTAAGGCAATAGATGCTTTGAGGTCCAGGGTGAGAAATCAAGTAAGTTTTTAGAATTTTACTAATAGTAAAGCTCCCTTTTCACCATTAGGGGTCACCATTCTCCTCAAACTGTACAAATGAAGCAATAGCTCTTCCAAATGGGCATTTTTCAGGCAATGAAGCAGAAGAGGCCACTAATTTTAAGCAGATGTTATCTGCTGAGACTGAGGGAAGGGTTGATTGGAGGAAAACAGTAGGGGGAGAGGTTCACAGCATATGTCCACCCTCCGGACCTTTCTTTTTTAGGACATACTTCCACTATATGGTGACACCAGCCAGAGATCGTCAGAAGGTGAGTCCCCTCAGCACGCCTTTTTTCTCTGGCACATCTCTAGTCTACATTTCTTATCTACTCTGTTGTCTCCTCCCTTTGGGGCAGATTCAGGGGGAAAAAATATAGTCCCTGCCTCTGAGAAATAGAATAATGAGAGAAAGCGGTACCAGTGACAGGGAACTTGGATACAACTTATTCAGTAGAAATGAGTGTATAACCAGTAGCCCTGCATAGATAAGTGCCAGGGAGATACTAGAATGATTGTGGTCCAGACAACAGCATGCCTACCAGCACCTAGCAGCTAGGAGCTCAAGAGATGCTGTCGTAAGAGGAGATGGATGGGAACCAGAAGAGAGTTGGGATGAGCTGAGGGCTAGCACTCGTTGCAAGGTAGAGCTATGGAGGATTATTTTAGGAGGTGACACTGCCTGGGCTCAGGTGTACAGGTAGCTAAAAGCTAGGTGTAGAGGTTCTCGGGGAGTCGTGTAAGAGAGCTGAAGGGAAACTGGGAAAGAAAGGCAGGTGGCAGCTTCGCCCTCCTGCCCTGGGCACAGGTTCCCAGAATAAAGGCCCTTCTTTCCCCCAGGCCACAGCTCCTTCCTCACTGTGTAAACTTTTCTTCTCAGGCCGACTGTCTCTGGATTCCCAGGAGGGGGACAGTGGCTTGGACTCTGGCACAGAGCGCTTTCCTTCCCTCGGCGAGGTGAGTGCCAAAGCAGGGGGAGCCCCTTTTAAAAAACCATACATTCAGTTTTCCTTCTCTGAACACCTAAAGGTTCTATGCTCACTGCTTACACCAAGGCCTCTGACCTGTCATCTGTGGCCCTCTGGTATAGTTCCAGTTCCAAGGGTTTTAGTCATTCTGCTCTGGGATCCAAAAAAGGGGGTTCAGATGCATCGTACACTCAAGATCAGCAAATCTGGCTTCTGTTTTATCATCGTCAACTCTGTAATACAGAGTCAGGTGGAGAAAGAGGCCATGTCTTTAACTGTAGCAAGCCTTTTTTGAGTGTAAGGGAGCAGAGACGAAAATTCTCTAAAACAGTGACTGGACCAAAAACACATTGCCACCTGGCTGCGAATAACACCATCTTAGAGTAGTACAATGAACCTGGCCTAATCGGAGGGGGCAGGCTCTCTTTCTTTGTCACAGATCTTTCTGTACTTGAACAGCTCATCTTTTCTGGAGTGGTCAGAAGAACTTTAGGCTTTGGCTTCAAAGGTTGTCTTCTAGGTGTTGTCAGTCTGCATATATTAATTGCAAATATAAACTTGCAATATAAAAATAAGAGTGAATGGAAGAAGTAATAATGGTGTGAGCAAAATATTTACTTAGCCAGCTTAATTAAATATGTGAATAAGTAATTGAAAACATGTTTAAAACCTAATTTTAAATAATAGTTGGAATTTTATTTCTTTACTGCTCCTGTCTATTCGTGGGAAGATGATGAATGTACGTGGAAGGATCAGTATGTCAGAAAGACACCAAGAAGGGGGAGGGGAGGGTTCTAAATAATCCACAGTTGACATTCCCTTGCGGGCTCCACATCTGGAAGCAATGCAGCCTAGTGGGCAGTGGGTTGAGACTGCCCAGGTTGCATCCAGGGAATACCCCATTACTAACTATTCGACCTTCAGCAAGTCCCAGAACCTCTCCAAGTCTTAAGTTTCCTTGTGTGAGAAGTGGGAGGAATAATAGCTTCTACCTCAAAGGGCTATTGTGAGCATTAAATGAGGTGATACATAACCAAGGGCTAGTATAATGTCAGGCACAGAGTAAGTACTGGACTTTTATTAGCCAACGAGCAGAGCCCTGAGGGTCTTCTGGATGAGGTTTTTTTTTTTTTTTTTTTTTTTTTTTAAATTTTTGGCTGTGTTTGGGTCTTCGTTGCTGCGTTCAGGCTTTCTCTAGTTGCAGCGAGCGGGGGCTACTCTTCTTTGCGGTGCGTGGGCTTCTCACTGTGGTGGCTTCTTTGGTTGCAGAGCACAGACTCTAGACACACGGGCTCAGTAGTTGTGGCTCGCGGGCTCTAGAGCGCAGGCTCAGTAGTTGTGGCACACGGGCTTAGTTGCTCTGAGGCATGTGGGATCTTCCCGGACCAGGGCTCAAACCCGTGTCCCCTGCATTGGCAGGCGGATTCCTAACCACTGAGCCACCAGGGAAGTCCCTGGACTAGTTTTCTTCTCACAGAATTCTCTGTTCCTCTAGTCGTTGGTGAATCGGAACTCAGTACTGTCAGACCCTGGGCTGGACAGTCCTCGAACCTCCCCTGTGATCATGGCCCGGGTGGCCCAGCACCACAGGCGGCAGGGCTCAGATGCATTGGTTCCCCCCAGCGGTGACCAGGTGAGTGATCAGAGCCACCGTGCGCTTTTGCTTTCCCTGTTTTCAGAACTGGGTTACCCATACGTGGCCTTGAACGATCAGACTAAACCCTGTTTTGAGATAGACACTTACTAGAGGACAAATAGTAAAGGAAGAACAAGCTCTAAATGCATACCTGGAAGTAAGCCTATCTCAGTTTCTGGGTGAAGAGTCAGTGAATGCATCTGTAGGGAAGTGATGTCCAAGGAGCAGATCGCTGGTCTTTCTCTTAATGTCTGTATAGAATGGGAAATAGGTTGGTTCAGTGTTTCTCCAGAATACTAATTTTCAATCTTCTCTTTCTTTAGCAAAGTCCTTTTCTTGAGCAAAATCGTATTATTTGGTACCCTAATACAGAAAACAAATAAATGCTCACCTATCTGGAACTTTTCCTAATCAATCTCCCCACCTCAGCCCCCACCTCAGGGGCACTTCCCCGGAGCCCTAAGGTTCTGCAAAGCCTGATTTGAAAGCCACTGCTTTCAAGGGTAGAACTAGGTCCAGGGGAGATTTCAGGAAGACAGTTTTTGGCTCCCTGCAAAAACCTTGCAAAGAACCTGAGCTATCAGACAATGGAATGGGCTGACTTGAGAGCCCGGGAATTGCCTGTCATTGTTCAGGCAGAGGTTAGGTCATTCCTTGTTAGAGACACTGGCAAGAAAGCTCCGAGTTTTGTAAAGCAGTGTTTCTTAAAATTCATCTGCTACTACCATAATTTATTTTTCCATATCCTCATACCAACTATATCATGTTACTTAATATTTTTCTTTAAGCTAACTCACTTTTTAAAACCTAAATTTATTTTTAAAGGAAATTTGCCATTATATTAAAACCAACATCATACACCGTTTGATGCTCTAGTTCTCCCCATAGGATAGAGTTTAGTTACTTTCAGATCTTGGAGGGGGAAAAGCAGGGAAGTGGATCTCACATGTATTAAAATGCCTAGTGTACCAGCTGCTGTGCTAGATCTTTTAGGAACAAATCTCATTTAATTCTTACCACCAGAAAAGGAGATAGGCATTAGAATCCTCATTCAGTGACAAAACTGAGGCAGAGAAAGGCTAAGGGACCATTCAAGGACTCAGCTTGCTAATGGCAACATCAGACTAGAACTTAGTTTTCCTGAGCCCCAGTGCAGGGCTGCCTCCTGTTCTAGACGCTCTTTGATCACTCCTCCACTACCACCACCACCACTCCCCTTTAGTAGTACTACAGGGCCAAGGTCAGGCTGCCAGGCAGGGTCAGGTGCACATGGTGTTCTTTTTCTTTTAAGTTTTTGTTTGGTTTTTGGTTTTTGGGGTTTTTTTGCAATACGCGGGCCTCTCACTGTTGTGGCCTCTCCCGTTGCGGAGCACAGGCTCCGGACGCGCAGGCTCAGCGGCCATGGCTCACGGGCCCAGCTGCTCCGTGGCATGTGGGATCTTCCCGGACGGGGGCACGAACCCGTGTCCCCTGCATCCTCAGGCAGACTCTCAACCACTGCGCCACCAGGGAAGCCCTCGCATGGTGTTCTTAAGGGAGGTTTTCCTTTAGGTGGCTAGTAGGAGCAGGTGTAGAGTAATTGGTCTTGGAGTCCTTTTCCTCCTTCTCTGAATTTGTTTCAACGTCTGAAAACTATTTAAATTGTTATTTTTGAGTGATAAGAGCAAATATAGTATAGTTCCAGCTTCTTAATAATAATCTGTTAGAGCAAAGGTGGAAACCTGTACTATCCATGAAACTTGCAGCAGCTGGGGGGTGGAATCATAGGGAATTCAAACTTTGTTATGTAATTCTGCAATGTTTGATTTTCTTATGATAAACATATTCTTGCTTTTGCAGTCAGAAAAACTGTATCTTTGTAAAGACTTTAAAAAAATAAATCCTCCCGCCCAAACAAGCAACAACCTAGTGCTTTCAGGTTTCACTAGAGAGCCAAGTAGAGACAGAAGTGATCATCCCACACCCCCTGGGCATCCGGGATCCCAAGGGATTCAGAGACTAAGGTGTTAGGGGAGAGGAGGATACTCAGGATGTGTCTGAGGAATTCAGGTCCAGCACATCAGGCCTGACTCTGCAACTTGCAACATGCCTTTTTAAGTGACTGCTAGACTCTGATCTCTGAGATGCGTCCTGGGTCTCTCGAGCTCTGTACTCAGTCATTCTGAGCATAGAGTCTGTAAATGCCCAGGAGAACAAAAATGAGTGAGGTGTGTCAGGGAGGAACCGTCAGGAAAAGCCCCTTGAGAAGGTGGAATAGGAGGGTATCTTGGGCCTGAGAAAAAGTAGGCATGAGAAGTGCCTCCTCCGGGTGGGTTCCAGAGCACAGCCCTTGCTGGGGAATCACTGAAAATAAGGTAGAGTGAATTGAGTGAAAAATATAGTTGGTAGGAAATCTTTGAAAGCTCAAGGAACCTTTAGGAGAAGGCTTGTCCAATGAAGCGTCTAAAACGTTTATATAGTGTGAACTCTCTCATCAGACCTAATCGATGGCATAAGGGGGAAGGAGAGAAAGCCAAGCTGAGAAGCTTGGATTTTAGCCTGGAAATGGGGAATCTACCATAGATTCTTGAGCAGGCAGGGAAGATGATGGAGACGGTGTTGGAGCAGGCAAAGCTCCATTCCCTTTTGCTCAAGGAGGCAGAGACGGACCGCAGAGCTCTCCTCCAGCAGGGGTGGAGGACACACGGTAACCGTAGAGCAGCGCTGTGGAAGACACTAGGTTTGGAGGGCGTGTTTTTGGGGTGGGGGGCGGTCTGTTGAGGAGAACAACAGAGCCCCCGCCCACCAGTCCAGCAGAAGCTCTAGGTTCTTGTTTTGTGGGCTGACACTCCCTCCTCAGATGTTTCACAAACAGGAAGAGAGCACTTTCTCTCACTTCCCATCTTCATACGTCTTGTGACCAGGCTGCTCTGAGTCTGCCCTGCCCCACCCAGAAGCAGTTGCCTTCTTGCAAGTGGAAATCATTCTTTCTGTTCTCTGAGATTTGGGGGGTGGTAGTGAGATGCCGGTGTTTGCCAGCCCCGTGTGGCCTTCCCCTTCAGTGCCATGCTGTCACTAACCAAACTCCACTGAGGCGGCTGGATCCCTGTCCTCTGACCTCTCATCTCTGCAACTCGACTCTCTCCCCCAGGGTG
Organism: Lipotes vexillifer; assembly: GCF_000442215.2. NCBI lineage: Eukaryota > Metazoa > Chordata > Mammalia > Artiodactyla > Lipotidae > Lipotes > Lipotes vexillifer. The sequence goes on from NW_006785665.1 coordinate 1,091,419, forward strand.
TAGATCAAAGCCCAAAGCCTTTAATTATTGGCCCAGAGGAAGATTATGACCCGGGTTATTTCAACAACGAGGTAACAGTTTCCTGATTTTCTCCTTTCCTCATTCTCTGTCGTACCTGCTGTTCTGGACTAGAAGCGCTTGGACTGGCACCAGCTGTGAGGGAGCGTACGGGAGGGGCCGCGCTTATCAGCCCTGGCAGGCAGGGAGCATGGGGGCTGAGCTGGGGCAGGCAGTGCTTCTCTGCCCCCCAGCCCTGCCTGTCCTTCTGCCTTCCAGAGCGACATCATATTCCAGGACTTTGAGAAACTTAAGTCACGGCCGGCTCACCTGGGGGTTTTTCTACGATACATCTTCTCTCAGGCGGACCCCAGTCCACTGGTAAGTCGCAAGTATCTGTCTCGATTGAGTGCCTGCTTGTGCTTGGCCTCTGTCCCTGCTCTCTAGATGTCATAAGTCAGATCCTTGGGCATGGTCAGGCATCTCGAGGACAGAGACAAAATAGAAAAGAAGGTGCAACCTAGGTGGAAGGGATTCTTCACTGCTAACTGCATCGATAGCACAGGGAAGAACAAGAGAGCTGGGCCGAGAAAGCTGTCGTTCTGGGTCTGCTTGGAGGAGATGGTCTTTCTAGGTTTTTGGAATGAAGTTAGATACAGACTGACAGTGGGGAGTTGAGAGAGCAGCCCTTTGCAAGTATACAGTGTTACTACAAGAAAGCTTGGCAGAGGGGCAAGGTGGTAAAAGGTCTTCAGTCTGAAGGTGATGACAAGGAAGATCGTGACGGGATGCAGGTCGGGGTGCTCTGCGACAGTGCCCAGAGCCAGCAGCCTTACCAGTTTCTGTCGTTCTGCTCAGCTGCTTAGGAAGGGGGATGAAGGAGAGAGGCTGCTGTCATGTTCTCCAGAATAAACTTCTTGCCCGTGGCATGCACTGCGGCTCTTCCTTTTCGGGGCTACCACTGTTAGAAGCCAGAGTCAGCACCTGTTTGCTCAACAGGTGTTCAGTGAACACCTGCGTGTACCTCCCAAGCGCTGGTATCTCAGAAGCATTCCTGAATGAATACAAGGCACAGCACAAAGAGAAATAACACCTGAGCCCTTTGAAACAACAGATAAACAAGTACAAGACAAAATGTCAAGTGTGGAGGGGATACAGGGTTGAGGAGAGATTGCGTTGGGGGAATATGTGTGTGCACGCCAAGGAGTGGGGATGACTTACCACAGGTTTCTGAAACGTGCTAAGCCAGGGTTTCTCAACCTCAGCACCACTGACCTTTGGAATTCTTTGTTGTGGGGTGCTGTCGTGTGCATGGCAGGATCTTTAGCTGTATCACTGGACTCCACCCAGTAGATGCCAGTAGCACCTCTCCAGATATAAATCAAAAATGCCTCCAGACATTACTAGCTGTCCCCTGGAGGGCAAAAGCACTCCTGGTTGAGAATCGCTGCTCTAATCCATTTTCTCTCTCCCAGCTTTTTTACTTGTGTGCAGAAGTTTATCAGCAAACAAACCCCAAGGATTCCCGAAGCTTAGGAAAAGACATCTGGAATATTTTCCTAGAGAAAAATGCGGTAAGGCAGTCATAGACTGGATTACAATTTTCAATTTTATTATATTGTTTGGCCATTCAGAGGCAGAGGAAAAACTAAGCAAAACACTCAGGCCAAATGGAGACAGGTTTTTTTGGTTTTGGGGTTTTTTTTTAATATTTATTTTATTTTTATGGCTGCATCTGGTCTTAGTCGCGGCACGTGGGATCTTCATTGAGGCATGCGGGATCTTTTGTTGCGGCATGAGGGCTCTTTGTTGCTGTGCGTGGGCTTCTCTCTAGTTGTGGCGGGTGGGTTTTCTCTCTCTAGTTGAGGCGTGCGAGCTCGGTAGTTGTGGCACGCGGGATTAGTTGCCCCACGGCATGTGGGATCTTAGTTCCCCGACCAGGGGTCGAACCCACGTCCCCTGCATTGGGAGGTGGATTTTTTACCACTGGACCACCAGGGGAGTCCCTGGAGACAGGTTCTTAAAGAGGATTCCTGAGTTCTGTTCCTAGCTCCACTCTAAAGATTGATCTCCTCTCTGGACCTCTTTTGCCCACATGTAGCAAGGTAGAGTGCACATTGCCCCTCTCTGAAATGTTTGCAGAAAAAAAACTTGCACCAAGTCCTAATTACTCTCCCCTGGATCAATGCCCTGGTTCCCTTCAACTCTCCTTGCCTTGCCCATCCCTGGGATGAAGAAACAGAGGCCCAGAGACATCAGATGATAGAAATCAGTGAGCCAAGAGGCGAGCCCAGATTTCTGAAGTTCAGCCTGATGTGCTTTTACTGCCCCAAGGCAGGGTTCAGAGGGAGGGGACCCCAGAGTGTCTGGGGTGGATGAGCACGGTGCATCTGGACATAGCTCCCAGGGATGTGTCAGGGATCCCGCCAGCGGCAGCACCTCGGCCTGCAGAGGGCAGTTCCCATCTTAGACTTTCTAACCTGATCAACTAAACTAATTCCAAAATGACTTTATTCATCTGGCAGTAAGCTACTAGGACTAATGAGACTGGGGAATAAACAGCTTTTCCTCAAGATTTTTATTTTTGCCCCCTTCAGTGGGTCTTGAGTAAGGCGCTTAGAGCTGCCAGTTGTTCCCTGTTGGCTATTATGGAACCACTGCAATGTCCACCTGTCAGGTAGTCGTAAAGCAAAAGCCAGGCACTGTGCTCACTGGAAGACTTGGTAACATAAGGCCAGTTTTCCCTTGGGAGTGAAGGAGAGGGGAAGCCCATCAAATCGCCTCATAAAGATTTCTCCCATGCTACTAAATTGGTACCAGTCCACTTTTTGGAACCTCTCCATTCCATGCCTCTTGATGTCCTTGAAATAAGAGTGGGAAGAGTACAGGTGCCACCCTCGGAGTAGAGTCCCAACTTGCCTTGCCACCTCAGATTCCATTTCTCAAATCCCGAGCCTAGAATTCATCCTGGAGAGAGGTGAGTGGAGGGGAGGGGAATGTAGGGAAAGGGGGAAAGAAGAGAGGGTTCTGGAGGCCTCCTTGCCTCTGCACAGTATCTCCCACATCCCCTGGGGTGTGTGGACCTCACCACTTCTGCCCCCACCCTCCTTCTGTCTTTTAGCCTCTGAGAGTGAAGATCCCAGAGATGTTACAGGCTGAAATTGGTAAGTTGGCTCCTAGGACGGTTAGACTCCTCTTGGTATCCACTTTGTTGTGCTGGGCCCTCAGGAAGGGGCGGGGGGTCGGGGGGACATAGTCCCTGCCTTGGGCAGCTGTTTTCAGATAGGGAGAAATAGGGACAGGTCCTCCAGAACTCCTCACGGTAGCTTATGGACAAGCACAGACAGAACAGACCCTGCCTGGGAGCTTGTCGCAAGGAGACAAGACTTGGTTAGGGGAGCGGGGTCGTTCCTACCAGCCTTCCACGTGACCTCTCTGGGCCTCAGTCGGCTCATCTGTACAAACCGGAAATTGGATTCCTAAGCCTGGTCGAGCATCAGGATCCCTTCGGGAATTCTTCTTTAAAAATACAGAAACCAGTGCCTCACTCCACCCCACCTGCAGAGTCAGGATCTTTGGAGTATTTTTGTTCTTTTGGTTTCGTTTACATGAGTTCCTCAACTCACACAGAGTGAGGAGCCAGGGAACGAGCCAGTTGCTCTGCTCCCGTCTCACTCTCAAGCCACAACTAGAAGAGCTGAGGGAGGTGGTAGACAGAAGATGTTAGTCTGAGAGGCTAATCATGGGAGCTTTCTAGACGTAATAGTTTGAAGCTGCCTTGGAAAAGAGGCACTTTACAGGCCCAGATGATAGGAAAGCTTATGGGCACAGGCAGAGGGTGAATGTAGGGACAGGAGAGACACCTTCCAGTTTCTGGTGGGGAGTTAGGTTTCCTTGCCTTTTTCAGCCTTGCGAGCTGGCCCTGGGTCAGTGGAAGGAGAATGAGCTTCTCAGAGGTTTGCACATGACGTCAGAGGGCAGCAGCGTGTGGACACATCCAGAGAGGGACTTTAATATTTCCCCACTTAATGGAGTGTAGAACACCCTGAAAATGTTTTTGTCCTTGCCTTGGGACTTGGATGTCAGGATTCCAGTCCTGAATTCAGGACTGACCTGGTAGGTCCAGGCCTCCACTTCCCTTGGTCAACAGGAGGGCAGAAAGCCAGCTTCCCCTCGCGGTGCCCCCAGGGAGCTAAGAGGCTTGAAGATGCCCAGCAGGTATAACCTCCTCCTCCTGACATCCCTCCCCTATCTGTCTCCCCTCGGCTCCCACCGCAGACCTGCGCCTGCGGAACGGTGAGGACGTGCGCGCTGTTCTCTGTGAGGCTCAGGAGGCAGCCATGCCAGAGATCCAGGAGCAGATCCATGACTACAGGTGCCCGGCGCCCCCCCTCCTGCTCTCTCCCCTGCCTCCTCGCCCGTTTTATTTCCCCTGCAGTGTGTGTGCATCTCTTGTGATGTGTGTATGTGTGCCTCACTCTCTGTCCAGCAATGATGTACATGTGTTTCTTTCTCTGTGTGTCTCTCTGGCTCAGAACAAAGCGCACTCTGGGGCTGGGAAGCCTGTATGGTGAAAACGACCTGCTGGACCTGGATGGGGACCCTCTCCGCGAGCGCCAGGTGGCAGAGAAGCAGCTGGCTGCCCTAGGAGACATTTTGTGAGTCTCCGATCCACTTCTACCCCCTGAACATGCTGCACAGATTGACGTGTTTTGTGGGTCTGTTTCCCAACCTCTCCCCCTCTTCCACTGCTTGCCTGATCCGTCTTCCCCTGAAAGATGGGGAGAGTCCAGCCCTCTTGCTTCATTTCTCAGGCTGGGGCTGCAGGAATTTCAAGGGAGTTGCAGAGCCTGGGGCTCCTGACAGTAATTTGGTGATTATGACAAACCACGGGCTCCAGGAATGCAGGGAACTTTCTGCTTCCCCTCCCTAGCCTCTTCTTGACGGTTCTCCCTTTTTGCTCTAAGGTCATATCTGATGCTGAGTGTAAGAACCGTGCTGTGATTCTCCAGGGAATAAAGTTCCTTCAGGAGGAAGGTGGTTCATGGGAAATTGAACTATTTTTAACTAATCACATCAGAGGACTAGCCTGACTAAACTTATTAAGGAACTTCTAGCACAGCTGCTGTGGTTGCATCTTTCCAGTCTTATTTTCTAAAAGTGTCCCAGGTGCCTGGGATGACTTTGTAGGGACACTTGCAGGCTTAGAGGTAGATTTTTCACCCCAGTACTTCTTTCCACTCAATAGTAGTGTGACGATTTTTTTTTTTTTGGCTGCGCTGCGAGGCATGTGGGATCTTAGTTCCCTGACCAGGGATCAAACCTGTGCCCCCTGCAGTGGAAGCGCAGAGTCCTAACCACTGGATTGCCAGGGAAGTCCCGAGTAGTTGTGTGACCTTGATCAAGCTATTTCATCTACCTTGGTCTCATCTAAAATGACAGAGATTGGTCTAGGGAGGGAGGGAGATGCAAGAGGTAAAAGATATGGGAACATATGTATATGTATAACTGATTCACTTTGTTATAAAGCAGAAACTAACACACCATTGTAAAGCAATTATACCCCAATAAAGATGTTAAAAATAAATAAATAAAAATTAAAAAAATAAAAAACGACAGAGATTGGTCTAGGTGATCTCGATAGTCTCTACTAACAGTGATATTTCAAACCAGCAAATATCTGTGGAGTCCCCACTGATGCTAAGCAGTGTTCTAGGCTCCTGGATGCATTAATAAACAAACAGCAGTGCTTGTGGGGCTTATGTTATTGTGGGAAGAGAAAGCAGTATATAATAAATAAGTAAATTATATACTATGTTAGAAAATAAGGCTGGGGGGAGCGGGGGAATAGAGCAGGCTGAGGGGAGTCAGGAGCGCCTGAGCTAGTGGGTTGCAATTTCAAATAGAGCCTCATCCAGAAAGTTACATTTGGGCAACTGAAGAAAGTGAGGGAGTCATCCTTGGAAATATCTTAGGGGAAGAGCATCCCAGGCAGAGGGAACAGCCAGGGCAAAGTCGGAATGTGCTTGACGTATTTGAGGAACAGTAGGAGACCAGTGTGGCCAGAGAAGGTGGAGAAGCTCAGTGCTGAATCAGAGAGATAACAAGAAGAGCAGCCCCGCAGAGCCTGTGGACTGCTTTAAGGTCTTCAGTTTTTTCCTCTCAGTGAATGAGGAGCCACTGGAGCTGTGAGAGACTCGAGGGTGGGTGGAGGGTGGTGGGAGAACAAGGAGGGGTTCGAAACAGGGAGATAGATCAGTTACGGGAACCCACGCAGTAGGGCTCTGACCAGAGATTTGGCGATGGAGGGTGTGAAGAGAGGTCAGCTCCAAGTATATTTTGACAGTAGAACCAACAGGCGGATTTCCTAAAAGTTGACGTATAGGATGTGAGAGAAAGGAAAACCAAGGAAGACTCCACAGTTCTTACCTAAACAACTAAAAGGACAAAGGTGCCATCAGTCGAGTTAGGGACAGTTGTGTGAGGGACAGTTTTGTGGTAGAAAACCGGGAGCTCAGTCTCGGACGTGTCAAAATCTGAGATCTTTAGACATCAAACTGGAGATTTGAGTAGACAACTGCATAGATGACTCTGGCATTTGACAAGAGATCCGGGTTGGAGATGAGACCAGATGAGGTCCCACAGGGAGGGTATATTCTTTGAAAACAACCCTCTGACCCTCAGCCAAACCCTGAATCTTTCTGGGCCTTAGTTTCCCTAGCAGTCAGATGGCACTAGTCACCCCGACCATGCCAGGGATGGTGGCAAAACCTGACCGAGCCTATTCTGAGGTCGTAGACACCACAGAGTTCTGTGGGGTTATTATGGACAGCACAGGCACCCTGCTTATAAAGCCTTCTATTTAAAAGAAGGAAGCGCTAGCCTCATTAAATGGAGATATGAGACCTATTATTTTGAGTAATAAATTATACGTGTAAATGTTATACGTGTAAATAGCTTAGAATAGTGCCTGGCCCGTAGTGAGCACGCAGTATTAGTTGCTGTTACCATTAACCTCTTTTAAATAGATTCCTCTGAATCAGGTCTCAAGGTATTATCTCTGCACCCTCATCTTCTTTCCTCTTGCCTCAGTGTCAGCCCAACCCTTCTAATTTAGTTCTAGGTGGACACAAAGAGGAGCCTCTTCCTCTATGGTAGCTTCAGAGGCTGAAACAGATACCAAGCGAGAAGCTGTATTTGCCTCATTCCCCTTCCTTTTAGCTGGAGGGACACCATCATCATCATCACTCTGTGCTAACTGAGCCCCTCGGAGGAATGAGAACCCTCACCTCCTGAGCCCCAAGCTGGCTCCAGAGCTGAGACCAGGAGTCTGAGTCTGACCTTTTATCATCCTCCTCCCTTTCCTCACCCGCTCCCTTCCTCTAGGAAAGAACTTACCCTCCTCCCAGTCTTGCACAGGCGGACGAGCCTCTGCCTTTGCAGTCTGAGTCATCTGTTCTTTTCTTTTGTTCCAGGTCCAAATACGAGGAAGACAGGAGGTGAGTGAGTCTGTGTGGTTGAATCAAGGTGGGAAGGAGTGGGGTTGAGCTACTGGGCATTGCATCTCTGCCAATCATAGGGGAGTCCCTAGCTTCAGAGGATCACCGTCTGTCCAAGTTTAGTTTCCAGATGTCTGTGTAACCACAAGGAGGTCACGAGGCCCAGGCCCTGGTACTCGGGGATCACTGCCTGGGACGTGGGTCTGCTCCTCGGTGTGAAGACACCAAGCTGCCAGCACTCCCCTTCCTGGCCTCCTCTTCTCCACCCACATTAGCCCTGTGTCTGCCTCCCCGCTTCTTGCAAACCACTGAAAGAAGGAGCAGTGATAGAATCAGCCTGTATTAGCAGCACCTGCAGAGGGGAGCTAGGGTACAACACATTTCCTCTGTTGGCACATTTTTTTTTCCTTGAAGCCTGTATACATGTCTCTTTGTTTCTCTGTAGCCAGTGTTAAAATGAGAGTTCATTCCTTGAGCATACATGCACTCAATAAGGGAGAGAAGGTGGGGTTAGAAGTCTGTTGCAGAGAAGACGAAAGCCAGGGCTGAAACATTTGCTTCATTGAATCCACAAAGTGGATAATCTGTCTACCGAATTGAGAGGCAAATACAGTTTTAAACACAGAGCTCTGGACAGTTTCATCTGTGGCAGTTGGAAGCTACTTGACAGATCATTTCCATCTCTTTTTCTCCTCGTACTTGGGGTGGGTGGTGGCAGAGGCAGCTTACCTGGACTTGCAGGGGCCGGTTGGCGTTTCTCCGCATCCCTTTGCCACCCCACCCCTGTGTATACACTTGAGGACATTAGCTGTGGGCCTCAACTGTCGCCCGTGGCTTATTAGTTGCTTATATTTTGGGGAACTGATGCGTCCTTCCACTGACCACTGTCCCCTCATTAGGGAGCGTTCTGCATAGGAAAAGAATACGATTTCTTCTGGGAGACATGCCAGCCAAGACTTTTCTCCGGCTTCTGCCTGCTGTCCCATCTGAATATTCTGGGCCTCCCTCTGAATGCCCTGGCCCTTCGCCACCCCACTGGGTGGTGGTGAGGAGCTTGTGTAAAGCAGAGTCCCAGCCCTTCCACCTTCTGGCGCTTTCCGATTCACTGCCCCCATTCCTCTTTTACAGTGCCCCCATGGACTTCGCCCTCAATACCTACATGAGCCATGCGGGCATCCGTCTTCGAGAAGCACGACCTTCCAACATGGCTGAAAAGGCCCAGTCCGCTCCTGACAAGGACAAGTGGCTACCCTTCTTCCCGAAGACCAAGAAGGTGACAGAGCTCCCCTAGAAAGAATCATCTCTTGGCATGGTTCCTGCACTGAGGCAGACCGGGAGAGTCATTGAGAATCCCCAAACTAGAGCAGCCCTCTCCCTCCCTCCAGTCCCAGACCAGAAGCAGATGTGCTAGATCAGATACAAGCATGAGTCTGCTTTCCTGTTGCTTGTTTAGGGCTAGTCATAGAGACAGTAGCACGGTGACCAGTGGCCCAGTCTGGGTACTGGGACCTTCTCCAAACCCTCGTGTCTCTTATCTCAGCAGAGCAGCAATTCCAAGAAAGAAAAGGATGCCTTGGAGGACAAGAAGCGAAACCCCATCCTCAAGTACATCGGGAAGCCCAAAAGCTCTTCCCAGAGCAGTGAGTATTTGGGGACCAAAGCCTTGGACAGGGACCTCGGCCCCTTCACAGGCCAGCATGTTGGCAGAGGGCCTTCCTGTGTTTCTGGCAGCCAAAGGCCCAAACAAACTCTGAGGTCGCAGCTTCCTCTCAGTGCTATTGCATTCTCCCCTTGCCACACCCAGTGGTACAGGGAACTGCTTCAGAGCCAAGGAGGCCAAGCCAGTCCCTGGGTCTAGGAACTCAGAGACAGTTGTAGATACTGAACAGCCCTGCAGAGGAGTATTTCCCCCTTGGCAAGATTGCCCTGTTGACAGTCAGTGCCTCCTTCACCTTCATCCATAGACTTGTCTGTCCTCCTGAGGGCCTGTGTGTTGGGAGCAACTATGGGCCCTTGATGGAGGGTTTCAATTAAGCAGAACTAGGTGGAAAGGGAGCAGGTTTGGGACCCAGAGGCTCCCCTCATGCCATCAGTAATCCAGACCTCCATGGATCCTGCCACCGATCTCTTCCCAATTGTGTGTCATCTGTCTGGACATTGCTGCTGGTCCTCCCAGTCATTATCTTAAGGCCCCAGTGTTAGTCTTGGGGATCTGGGAAGGGCCATGGCATGGGCCTCCTGCCTTTCCAGAAACTGCTGCCTTGGGGGAAGGGGAGAGGAGGGGACTCTACTAGATCAGCCCTGATTTTTGCCACTACCTTTCATTCTCCAGCTTGATGTAATTTTTATTTTGACTCTTGAAACATTAATTTGACTTTTCATGGTTTACTTTTGTTTTTGTTTGTTTTCTTTTAGCATTTCATATTCCCTTGTCCCCTGTGGAAGGTAAAAGGACCATTTTCTTCGGGTTTTTCTTTGCATTAGCATTGAGTTTCCATTTCCCAAGTCCTGTCTGCCCTTCTTCCCCTCTCCTTCATCGCCTCCTGTCCTGGCTCTCTTTCCTCCCTCCCTTTCCTCACTCCATTCCTCTTGTATGTTCCTCCATGCTGCTAAAGCTCCCCATGACACAAACGCCTGCCCAGGGGCTCCTGCCCTCACGCTGGGCGCAGGACTCTGCCTACCTAAGGCAGGGCAGGAGGTGCCGGGGCACTGCCCCCCGGCACTGTGCAGCTCCTCCTGGCAGTGCTGGCAGAGGCCAGCTTCTAGGCCCTCCAAGACTGGTCCACGGCCTGCGGCCTTTCTCTCATTCTGTCAGCTCTCCGTGGATGTGGCTCCAAAAGTCCAGGGCTCTATGTAAATGAGGGAAACCCTCGCATATTGAAATGTCCTGTACAAGTTCCTCAGATTTTTGTTTTCAATTGAAATAATAATAAAATCCTCAGTTCTGAGTGTTATATGGGGTTGTTTTTAGTACCTAATGGGTCTTCAGCAGTTTTGCCTTGGGGTATTTTCATTTCTGTCATCTCCTTTGTTTAAGTCCTTCACTGTAGCACCTTCATCTCCTGACTCTTACCTTTGCCAGCACAGCGTCACTGCAACAGTTAAAGAGAATGACTGTAACATATGTATGTTAGAGGCCTAATATCTTCTAGGATCTAGGTATCAAAAATAAGTACATATATAACAGACATTAACCCAGAGGAACTTAGAACCTAGAACTGGGCAGGTTCATTTCCCGTCAGTGAGGTCCATATGCATACAATTAAAGTGATTAATATTTTCTAGGTTCTGTAGTAAATCAAGGGGAGAGATAGCAGTGAGAGGCGATCAGGAAATCTGTTACTAGAATTCACTTTATATATAAAGTGACAATTAAAGATAATTTTTAAAATTATTTTTAAATTCCTAGACTTGTTATGCTATTTTAAACAATATAAGTAAAGAAATATTAGTGGGGGGAAAGTCTATAAAACAATGGAAAAAATAAAAGAATGGCCTTGAAACCCAGGCGCTTAGTTTTTAACACATACTTCCTCCCATCCACCCTGCCCGAGGCAGGCATGAGGCAAGCAGCAGGCCTGAGACGAGCAGCCCTGCCCAAGCTGCTTGCTTTGTGTCAGCCTGAGAGGCAACAGGAACACCCAGGGTAGGGCTGCTGATCCCAAGAGAGGATAAGCATGCTGGGTATTCACCATCTCTTTGAGTCATATCTTTCTATTGTCATTTCATGGTTTGATTTGATGTTCTCAAGTTCCCAGGACATCAGACAAGTTTGTATGCGTATCTAAAGACCAAACACCCACCAAAGCTAGAAAGCCTCAGCATTGAGAACCTTGCTGTTTAGCATCATCTGCTATTGCCCCTGTTTATTAGTCAATGTATCTGATTGTTAGTGACAGATAATTCACTTTTGTTTAGTTTCATTGTTATTCAGAGAATGGAGGAAGGGAGAGCAAAGGTTACTGATGAAAACTTTGCCCTTTTCAAAAACGCATTCGTTCCTTTCTACGTGTCTTTTTCCCCTGTTACTCTGGGTTATTCAGTTATACCAAATCTCGGGGCCACACCTGTTCCTTGTCACAGCTAGGGTGTAACTATATCCCAAGAACTGGGCCTTTTCCAAGTGGCCCATGGGAGAGGGAACAATGGGCTCTGCCCGTAGGCATTCTATTATAGGACGTTCCCTGGCTCTCACGTCATCACCCAGCCAGGGATGCTCCGGGCTATGGCTGCACAGCTGACCCTGGCTGCTGCAGTTGCCCCAAGGCCCAGATGCACATTCAGTCTGGGACAGGCAGATCTGACTCAAATGTCCAAAATGGGAGTGATGGTAACAGTCCCTACTCCTAACACATATACACAGCCACCTATTTTGCAGTTTTAGAAAAACATTACCTGCCTAAAGGATATGAAATTGTGAGCTTTGAAGAAACCAGCTAAATGTTTTTCTGTTTCCTCTGGCTTGGAAATTTTCTTACGAATCTCAAGTTTAGATACACAGGGAGATTTATAAGCTTGTATGTGTCGATGTCAGAATCTCTGGTTAGTGTGGTTAGGACCAGGGCCTGGCGCCCGGGGCTGTTTGTCCTGCCTTCCCCATCCCATTATCCTTCCTGTTGGTCCGGGCAGAGCAGCATCTTTAGCCCAACTCCTGTTCTGACATCCTGGACCTGGAGCTGAGCTAATCGACTTTGAAGATAGGAGCCACTGAGCCCCTGGGCCTGAGCTCTCTTCTCCAGGGTCTCCACATGGCATCACCTGTGCCTTTTTTACTGTCTTACCTGCCTTCTCTACTTTGAACAAGAACAGCTCTCTTTTGTCTTAGCTTTGAAAAGCATCTGGAATTTGAATGCCAGAGAGTGACATCTCTCCTCTGTTCCTCCTAAGACCCCCCTCACGGGTAATGGAGAGTCTGATTCTTTAATGATGGAGAGGAAGAGGTGGGGGTGAGGGCAGAAAGAACAGACAGGAGAGTCAAGGAAAACCAGAAATAGTGAACTCTAAAAGTATAAATTTGAGAAGTGCTTGGTAAATTTGGCAACCTGGCCAAATTTTACCAAGGTTGATGTGTTTTTGGTCTTCCTGGCTAACTTTTTTTTTTAACACATATATGGCTCTTGGGAATAAACTAGTAACGATTCTCAAGCATGAGAACCACTGTAATAAAGAATGTGAGAGCCAAAAGAAATATCCATAGCAAATGCACTTTCAAACCCTCTCATTTTGCATCTGAGGAAAGAGTAGCCCCCAGAAAGGTGGAGGGACTGCCCGTGCCACGCCACACAGTAGAAGAGCCAGGGCTCATATCATGTCTCCTGACCCTCAGCCCCATGCTGTTCTCATCCGTGCTTGCTCATCCCTGTCTTCTGGGCTAGAGGGGAGCGAGGGCCCCGAGAAATCATCCCTGAACAGAAAGCAGAGTATCTTTCATTATCTTTCTTCTGCTTCCAGTCAAACCAGGCAACGTGAGGAACATCATTCAGCACTTTGAGAACAACCAGCAGTACGATGCCCCAGAGCCTGGGATGCAGCGACTCTCAACAGGAAGCTTTCCCGAGGACCTGCTGGAGAGCGACAGGTAGCCGTGGCTGGCTGGGGCCTGCTGGCTGCCCAGGGAGGGAAGTGTGGGCAGGGTTCAGGGCTAAGGTTCAATGCCAGCTACTTTACCCCCCACTAGACTGTAAGGCTCCCACTATAGAGCTCTCTCCCTCTCCCCCAACCTTCCCGCCTATGTGTTGGTGATCAGACCAGCGGGAGAGAGAGCAGGGCCCCTGACCTTCCAGTTCAAGAACCATATGCCTTTAAAATTTCCTTTGGATTCACCCCCTGGCCACGCAGTAGCCTCCACCCCAAGAATGAGCTAGATTATGTTACAAAGCAGCTAGTCAGGAAACCCTAAATGACAAGGCTAGAGAAGAGTACAGAGTGGGGCGAAGGGAAATCCTGGGCAATAAGGAAGTCCGGCTAAAGACGGTCTGGGGCGCCCGTGAAGAAGAGAGCTAGAGACGAGGTTCTGCCGGCTGCTTTAAAGGCAGATGGTGTAACTTGGGCCTCAGATGTACATCTCAGCGAAGAAACAGGAAGGTCATTGATTCAAAACAAACTGCTCTTCTTTCAAGAAGCAAAAGGGGAATGGAGGCTGTGACATTGCTCACATTCTCCACCTCCGGCCGGATTCTAAGAAGAGCCCTTCTCTGGTGGTGAAACGTACTCTTAGACTTGCTCTTGACTGTGGCATGACAGCCATCAGGTCATGTCTAAGATTCTGTAGCCAGCACTTAAAGTGAAAACTGCCTGGAGTCAGAAACATCCTTGCAAATTCCTTAAGGCACACTTGAGGTACAGTAAATGTGGTCTTGTGTATACAAAAATAGTTCCTGTGTACACTGCTGAACTGGACTAAAGGCAGACCCAGAGGCAAGCCAGCACGTAGCAGCCTGATTAGTCAAACCGTTTTACCCCTGAAATAACTAATTATCACACTGTAAGTCAAACATTC
>NW_006785665.1:1105779-1113074 GCF_000442215.2 Lipotes vexillifer
ATTCCTGCTTGTATGCAGGGTTACTCCTTTTTGTTTATACTAAGCCTTGATAAGCTTAATACTCACTAAAAGATTTTGCCATAGTGAGAATTAACAAAGATTTAGGCAAGATAAAGGTTAGATTTGTACTGGGGTCAGAGGTTGAGTTCTAATATTACTGAGTAAATTAAATATACAAATTATATGATTGCTGGGGTAGGTGTGATCTTACAGATGTATCAAATGTACAATTATAAAATATACTATCAACATTTTGAGGAAATATTTGAGACCATTTGTAAACGTATTCTTCAAGTTGTTAGGTAAATTTGCCCTGAGACATTCATTGGGATTCTGAATCTACTCTCAGCAGAAGCCTTTGGATTTGATGGTTATGAGTTCACTGACAATCTTAGAAGAAATGGCATCGGCAGCATGGTGGGTCAGAGGTTGTTGTAGAAAACTAAACAGGTATAAGAAGCCCCCAGTTCTAGACAGCAGTAGTCTAGGAATTTTTGGCCATAGGTGGGTTGTATGCCTCACTTCTTGGTGGGATCATTACTCACTTCTGGGTACTTGAAAGAAGCCCCAGGAACCTCACTGCATGAGGTTTGTTGTGGTGCTAAAGTGACCCATTGTGGGGCACTGGTGAAAGTGTTTTGAGTTAGTCTGTGTTGGAATTGTTCTGTCGGACTTCAGGGGGTGAGTTCAGTAGGGCATCAGCTGGCAGTATGGTTTCTAACCCTGCAGACTAACCCTCAGGACCTGGGTGGGGGAGCGGCATTTGGATCCTCTGGCAGTTCAGAGAGACTTGATGAATGGAGACCAAGGCATTTGGCTCCTTCGCTGCAGCAACCTGCTGTGCTATTAAGAGCTCTCCAGACTCTCCAGGCCTTCTGTTGTCCTAGAGGCAGAGCAGGATGTAGATTAGTAATAATGTCAGCAAAGAACTAGCCCAGCAGGACCATGGGGGGAGGCACCATCCTGGGGTAGCTAGGGGTCAGAGATGCCAGCTGTCACAGGGCTGATGCACTGCAGGACTCAAAAAAGAGCAACACCCAGTTGTCAGCATCTCATCAAGCCCCACAGATACTCAGTGGCCAAGCATGGTAGGCCAGGGAGCAGGTTCCTGCCCATCAGTAAACAGGCCCCTGTAAGCACCCTCCCAAGCTGGTCTGCTCCCAGGAGGGGACTGGAAGCCTAGGAAGGATGCTGTCAGGTTAAGAACAGAAGAAATCCACAATCCATATCACAACTGGAGGGGTGGGAATTCAACAGCAGATAGAATTTTCTGACAGGCAGTGTGGAGAATACTAGAGTGTATGAAGATGGTGCTTTTACTTCCCTCTTAAAAGATCGTGGAAAAGGAGAGATCCGCCTCAAGCAGAGTCCAAGGTGGGAGCCGACCTGTTCCAAAGCAGAGGGCCAGATGAGCTGGCCATGAGATGGCCAGGGGCGGGCAAGGTGGGACCTGTTGTCCCTGATGAGGGACTTTGGTGTCCACAGCTTTCCTGACGGGGACTTGGGGTCTTTGGCATCCGGACACCCCACAAGTCTGATTCTGTTAGTCCCAGATTTCACCTTCCTGTTGGGATCCCTTCCTAACGAGTCACAAGGAAGTTGAGAGGCTCTGTCCATCCAGCTGGGCTGGGGAAAGGAAGGATTTTGTAGAGTTGGGACCCTTTGGGTCTGGTGTTTGGGGTGGAAGCGCTGAGGCACCCCTGAGATGGGGCAGCAGGTCAAAGCTGGCCAGATATAAGACCCCAAGGTCTTTTGCCCTCTCCATCCAGTTCTCGCTCAGAGATTCGCCTGGGCCGCTCTGAGAGCCTGAAGGGCCGGGAGGAGATGAAGCGGTCCCGGAAGGCAGAGAACGTGCCCCGTTCTCGCAGCGACGTGGACATGGACGCGGCCGCAGAGGCTGCCCGCCTCCACCAGTCAGCCTCGTCCTCTGCCTCCAGCCTCTCCACCAGGTGGGCAGGGCTCAGGGGCTCAGCCCGCTGATATCTTGGGGGCCAGGCAGGAGCAGAGGGTTGCTGAGAGTTGACATTCTCTCCACAGGTCTCTTGAGAACCCAACCCCTCCCTTCACCCCCAAAATGGGCCGCAGGTGAGTGATGGGTGCCGTAGCGCCTCTGTTAGGTGTCCGTGTCCCAGCCGTGCTCAGCTGCCCCCGCTCCCCTTCCAGCGGCCGGCTGGTGGTGCAGCTCCTCTTCATGGCCCGCTGGCTTCCCATGGGCCCTGGGCAAGCAGGGTGGGCAGGAGGCGGAGGGACAAACCCCGTGTTTGAGTTTTTTCTCCATGTGACGCTGAGCTGCCTGTTTTCCCCCAGGAGCATTGAGTCCCCCAGCTTGGGGTTCTGCACAGATGCCCTCCTCCCCAACCTCCTAGAAGATGATCTGGGCCAGCTGTCTGACCTGGAGCCAGAGCCCGATGCCCAAAACTGGCAGCATACAGTGGGCAAGGATGTGGTGGCTGGGCTAAGCCAGAGGGAGATTGACCGGCAGGAGGTCATCAACGGTGAGACTCAGGCAGGAACAGGTGCAGAGCGCCTCAGGCGCAGATGGTGGTAGAGAAAATAGTGGGGGGCCTGGGGGGGAGAGCGGCCGCATTGTGGTTCCTGTAAGGGCCACCTCAGCTCTGGCCCCTGGGGAGAGAGAAGTTGACGCACCATCTGAAACCAGCGCCAAAGGTGGTTTGGAGGTCACGAGATCCTTGCTGATGGGCTTTCCCTCTGTCTTTCTGCCCCTTCTTGTCACTGCCCCCGCTCAGAGCTGTTTGTGACAGAGGCGTCCCATCTGCGCACACTCCGGGTGCTGGACCTGATCTTCTACCAGCGGATGAAGAAGGAGGGCCTGCTGCCCCGGGAGGAGCTGGCGCGGCTCTTCCCCAACCTGCCCGAGCTCGTTGAGATCCACAGTGAGGAGCCCACCCCGCCTGCCCCCTTCCCTGGCCAGCCTTCAGGTTTCTGCCCCACCCTCTGCCCACATGCCAGGACCCCCCGAGCGGATAGCCCCCAACAGTCCTCTTTGGTGAGAGAACCTGACATGCAGCCTGAACATCGGCCTTCCTGCCCCCCACAAGTGAAATGACTTGAGACCCTGCCCCACGGCCCTGCTGTCAGATCCCTTCTCTTGTCCTGAAGGGCCTGGCCATGCAGCTCAACCCCAGGCACTTCTGTCTTTTCTCCTTGCCCCAGATTCCTGGTGCGAAGCCATGAGGAAGCTCCGGGAGGAGGGCCCCATCATCAAGGAAGTCAGTGACCTCATGCTGGCTCGGGTACGGCTGCCCAGGCCTGGAGGAGGTGGCAGAGGAGGTGGCGGGGAGCAGTCCCAGGCAGGGGTGTGAGGCCGGGGCCGTGTGGTGTCCCTTCTGCCTCGCAGTTCGATGGCCCCGCCCGGGAGGAGCTCCAGCAGGTGGCCGCGCAGTTCTGCTCCTATCAGTCCATCGCCCTGGAGCTAATCAAGACCAGGCAGCGCAAGGAGAGCCGGTTCCAGCTCTTCATGCAGGTACGCTCGGCCTCCCCTCGTCGCCACCGAAAGCGGTCAGTTCAGTCATAGCTCACTCAATAAGGCGGAGGGGGACAGTTAACCGGGTTCACCCACAATCTCCCAGACTCCGCTCGGGCCCCCAGCTCCAGGCGCTTGGCCTCTTCTCTCTACAGGGGAGGGTAAACGGCAACTTGCCGCTCCATCCACACCACCCCCCAAAGCCCCCTCTTCAGAAACACTGACACATACACGCTCTCAAGACGGAGACACTGGACTGGCCATCAGAAGGCCCCGCTCACCTACCAGTTCCTGTATTTACTTAGATGGATCTCAGTTTCCTTGTCTATAAAGTGGGAATAATACCTGCTTTATGTGGCTTATTTGACCATATCCCCTTCTTCGGCTGCTGTCTTCCTGCCCCCACCAACCTTTCCCTAAATATTTAAGCAAGAAGCTGCCACCTCCGTTTCTGAGTGATCCTCTGGGATTAGGACCTATTCGGCATTTGCACAATCCTCCGTGTCCTGAGCTCACAGCCAGCTCATAGTCCAGGCTAACGTCTTCCTCTGTTCCTCCTTATGTCTAGGAGGCTGAGAGCCACCCTCAGTGCCGGCGGCTGCAGCTTAGAGACCTCATCATCTCTGAGATGCAGCGGCTCACCAAGTACCCACTGCTGCTGGAGAACATCATCAAGCACACGGAGGGTAGGGCTCACAGAAGGCTGGCGTTGGGAGGCAGCAGCCCGCAGCTCAGACCCTGGTTCTAGCACTGACTTGCTTTGTGTCCTTAGCAAGTCACTTGACCTCTCTGGTCTTCAGGGTCTTCGTCCTTGTGTTGTTATGGGCACTCTCAAAGAAGGTAACGATTGTAAATGTGCTTTGGCAAAACTAAGGTGCTGAGCAGCAGGAGGTAAGGGCTGCCTCTGGCCTGTGTGGGGCGTCTGTGCAGATCAGAGGGAAGCATCTGAGTGACACAGGTTAGCACACAGAGGGCACCTTGGCTCCTCTGAGGATCGTGGTCCCACGCCAGAGGCTGTGGCCCGATTTTAGCCCTGTTGATCACCCTGCTGGACGTCTCTGTGCGATGCACAAAAGATACAGCCATGTGTGCTTACTCCACAGGAGTAGGGGACCATGCTGAATAGGGGGGGTCTAACCCCAGGTTGTCACTGTCCCTGTGATTCTGAGCAGCTTTCACCACCCTCAAGTGTGGGATGCTGGCGTCAGTGTGTAAAAGTGGGAAGAACCACAACCTGATTTGAACAGGTGTTCCTAGAGGGAGACACACACCATCACTGTCATCACCCACAGTCCCTGTCCCCGTTCCTGTCCTCCACACCTGGCTGTGGTCTAGGCAGGAATTCCCAAGAGCTATCGGTGTCTTCAGAGCCGTGGTCTGAAACACGAGGACCCTCAGTATAAGTTATCCTTACAATTGAGGTCCAAGTTAGGCAAGGGTGGCGTATCTACACCCATCCCTGCTGGTTGGCGACTGGCCAGTGGCTGTCGGTAGCCAGGCACTCTCAGGCTCTGACAGACTTCTCAGGCAGGAGCCCTCACCACCTCCTCTCTGCCCCGTGGGTAGGTGGCACCTCTGAGCACGAGAAACTCTGCCGGGCCCGGGATCAGTGCCGGGAAATTCTCAAGTACGTGAATGAAGCAGTGAAGCAGACAGAGAACCGGCACCGTCTAGAGGGCTACCAGAAACGCCTGGATACCACCTCCCTGGAGAGGGCCAGCAACCCCCTGGCAGCGGAGTTCAAGGTAGGAGGCTGAGGCTGCAGCGTCGTCAGCCCCACATGGCACACGTACCTCTTGGGCACCCTTAGGAGCAGAGCTCCAGTCAGGACCTGGAGAAGGTGGAGGGGAGGAGACCTGGGCCTGTCTGTGATAGGATGGCGCGATGGGGGCCCTGGAATACACACAGCCCCGGTTACCATTGTCACCCCATCCCGACACAGACAAGGGCAGACAGCCCTACCATAAAGGCCAGATGTTCGAACTCAGTCTGGGAGAGGACGGGATGGGAGTAAACTCTAGGTAAAGGTGAAGGTCATTCGGGAGAACATAAAGCTGAGGGAAAGGGCAGGTAAAGCAGAGTGATCCTAGGAGGGTACACAGCATGTAGTAGTGGGTAGAGAGACCCCTGTCGGAACCATCGGCATATCCCCCAGCACAGTACGTGGCACGTGACTTTGTAGTTGCCTTTTTACTTGTCTGCATCCCCCACAGGAGTGTGAGGGCAAGGACTATTGTTCACCACTGATGCCCAGCACCTTAGCACAATGTTTAGGTTTTCAGATACTTGTTGAATAAATGGTGTCTCCTTAACAGAGTCTGGATCTTACAACCAGAAAGATGATCCATGAGGGGCCCCTGACCTGGAGGATCAGCAAAGATAAGACCTTGGGTAAGTGCCAGGGGACTGGGGCCAAGAGGGAATCTAGGGCACTGCCCCTGGGCTCTTCCCTCTCTGGATCATAAGCCCTGTACCCAGTGCTCTAAAGGGATGGTAAGGAGGCAGCTTGAAACACGACTGGGGATGAGAGCTCAGGGCTCCTTAAGCACAGCATGGGGTGGAAGGACCAAAAACAAAGCAGTCAGAGGTCACCAGACTCCAGGGCTTCCTAGATCCTGGAGATGACTGTCCAAGAGCCTCTGGTACCCCATGTGTTAATGGGGGATGAGTGGGCAACAGAGAACACCTCACAAGCACCGCACCCCTCCAGACCTCCACGTGCTGCTGCTGGAGGACCTCCTCGTGCTGCTGCAGAAACAGGATGAGAAGCTGCTGCTGAAGTGCCACAGCAAGACAGCCGTGGGCTCCTCGGACAGCAAGCAGACCTTCAGCCCGGTGCTCAAGCTCAATGCCGTGCTCGTCCGCTCCGTGGCCACAGGTACCTGTGAGGAGACAGTCCCAGCCGGCCCACACCCCGGGGCCATGAGCCCTGTTACTCGTGTCCAGCGAGCACTGGGTGATGCGGGGCCGATCTGGGGCTGTACAGAACTCATCAGCCCACCTGTATTCCTTTCCTCCTAGCCCTGACTCACTGAAGCAGGAGGATGTGGTCCAACGTGGGGTAGGGTGATGGGTAGGAGGGGGACCAAGATGAGGGAGGACAGTGTGGTTCAGGCAGGATGGGATGTGGGCGCTGAGGATGAGGTAGCAGAATTGGGCAGAGAAGAGCAGGACAAGCCTTCCTGCTGCAAAAGTGACGGGCAGAGCTCGCTTGCAGGAGACGGACGCACCCACAGTCCAGAGCCTGGTCCAGTGCTCAGAGCATTTCAGTGAGAAGCAGAGTGTGTACAAGAAGGGCTCTGGAGCAAGAGCCAGGCAACCAAATTCTTTGGGCTCGCTTTCTTCATCTGTAACATGGGGGGTGATGTCTGTCTCTTGGAGAGGGGTGTAAAGGGAGGATGGGTATGATGCAGTTTTATAAACCCTAAGCACTGTACACCCCTCAGCCTTCGCTGTTCGGAAAGCGAGAGGTAATGGGGGTGGCTGTGAAGATGGCATTAGGGGACCCAGAATTGCCTCTGTCCTCTTTGTAAGCGAGCCCCAAGTGCTTCTGAGGACCCAGGTCCATCTGGTGCTGCATTCTTCAGCTGGCTGAGGGTGAGGACTCGAAGTCCGCACTCTGTCACCTCGGCTCAGGCTGCAGTCGTGCCTCTGCCACCCCCAGTGCAGACCCTTCTGCCTTCTCTCTCCCACACAGATAAACGGGCCTTCTTCATTATCTGTACCTCCGAGCTGGGCCCACCCCAGATCTACGAGCTGGTGGCATTGACGTCATCAGACAAGAACACGTGAGGATTGCCTGATGGTGGGG
>NW_006785665.1:1113110-1114181 GCF_000442215.2 Lipotes vexillifer
GGGGGGTCCCATGTAACTGCCGTCCCCTTGGGACCAGGGTGGTGTATGAGGATGTGGACAGGGAGGCCCGGGCTGCGCCCCAGAGCATTCACAGGACGGGGCCTTGAGGGGAAGTGGGAGATAAGGCAGGAGTAGAGAGGTTTACAGTGTCACCGCCCCTGACCCCATGAGCAGACCTGCCCTAGGGAGAAGGAGTCCCCAGCAGTCTTCCAGCCTTTCTGAGGCTGCTTTCCTTTCTCTGGCCCCCCTCCTTTCCCCTGGGGTTTTTCTTCCTTTCCCCCATCAAGCGTTACAAATGCCCACATTCTTCAAAGGCGTTTGCCTGCAGGACCCTCATCCCCACCCGGGTCATTCACTCACCCGTATTCCCGACAGTGGCCAGCCAGAGGCAGCGTGGCACGGTGGGAGGAGATAGGTTGAGTCAGGCAGTTTCTCAGGCTCCGGTTTTCATCTGCGAAATGTGGATAATGCTACCTCTTGAGAGTTATTTTGAGAGAAAGAAGAGATATAGAGGGACTTCCCTGGTGGCGCAGTGGTTAAGAATCCGCCTGCCAATGCAGGGGACACAGGTTCGAGCCCTGGTCCGGGAAGATCCCACATGCCACAGAGCAACTAAGCCCGCGAGCCACAACTATGGAGCCTGAGCTCTAAGGCCTGCGAGCCACAACTACTGAGCCCGCGTGCCTAGAGCCCGTGCTCTGCAACAAGAGAAGCCACCACAAGGAGAAGCCCGCGGTAGCCCCCGCTCGCCGCAACCAGAGAAAACCCCACGCACAGCAACGAAGACCCAACGCAGCCAAAAATTATTTTTTTAAAAAGAGAGATAGATATAGAATGCTTAGCACAACGAGTAACAAGAGGGTTGGTGTTCAGTAATTGGTAGCTGCGAGTAATGTAACCCAATGTGAGCCAGCCAGTCGGGACTGCAAGGAAGGGGGGGCCCCACTGGGCAGAGGGGGTCCTCAGAGCAGGGCCTGGCAAAGGGCTTCGCAGCTCTGACGCAGGGGGTCGGTAAGGGGAGAGGCTATGTGCCTCGGTCCTGTTCTCACCACCAGTCCTCTCTGTTCCTGC
>NW_006785665.1:1114191-1116182 GCF_000442215.2 Lipotes vexillifer
AACAGATGGATGGAGCTCTTAGAAGAGGCCGTGCAGAACGCCACCAGGCACCCTGGAGCCGCCCCAAAGCCCGTCCACCCGCCGCCCTCAGGCCCCCAGGAGCCAGCCCACCAGAGCCCCACACCCAGCAGGTGCTTAGCCCTCCAGGCCCCCTCACCATCCCCACTCCAGGCCACTCGTTTGCTGCTTCTAAGCCCTTCACCCCTGGGGATGGGCAGCCTCAGCGGCAGACATCAGCGGGCAGATGGCGGAAGGTACCCTCACATCTCTGCCTTCCGTCCCCGTCTCCTCTCCCCCTGCAGCCCCCCACTCGGCTGTAGTAGAGACTGTGCCTGAAGTGGGGTGGGGGGTATAAAATCGTGACCAGGAGAAGCTTGGCCAACACCCACCCTCCCCTCCGGGTTGCCAGCCAGATGGCAGGTGCCGGAGTCTAAACCCCTCCCTCCTTGGGCCCTGCTCCTTCATTGCCCATCCCAACTCAGGAGGCCAGAGTAGAATTTCATGACAGGACCACCTCCTCCTGGCTGGCAGAGAGCCAAAATTCCCAGCAGGCGATCCTCTCTCACCCTTGGCTGTTTCTTCCCTCAGGGAAGGACTGGATGACTCCGAGGTGTTCCGTAGTGAGCCAGAGCCTGAGACGGTACCTGGAGGTAAGTCCCCTGAGCTGTCTTTTTGGGAGCCCAACCCATTCCATTTTCTGTAGGCACAGTAGGGAGGTGGTCAGGTGTGCCTGTGGGGGTGACGGGAGAGGGCTGTCGGGGCCAGAGGTGTGAGGTTTTGATAAGAGTAGAGAAGAAACAGTGAGGAAGAAAGAGTCTGGAAGAGGAAAGAGAACAGGCTGAAGCGAATGTGGACCAGCTCACTTGAACAGAGCTCTCAGCCTGGGCTCTCTGGGTGCCAGGTATCGAGCAGGGGAGGAATAGCGGGGGGGTCAGGTCCGGAGGTGCCTAACGAAGAGCAGAATGCACTCAGACCTGCAGGCACAGGAGTCTTGTGGGGGCAGGGATAGGGAGCCCAAAGGGCTGAAGATACAGTCACCAGGATGGGATTGCCAGGGGCAAGAGGGTCTCAGACAGAATTCTCGTTGAGTTTTTATGTGAACTAACTTAGGGTCTCATGTTTAGAGAGAAGTCTCCCCGGTGGGCTCCCTGGCCGGGTCCCTTTTCTGTTTCCTTCTGCTTAGAATGCTTCTCCTAACTCCTAACGCCCCCTTCAAGTCTTTGTTCAGGTGTCAGCTTTGCACCAATATACCTTCTCTGACCACTCGGTTTAATACCAGCATTCCTGACCTCCCACACCCTGCGCTATGTTTTCTTCTTTCCTGTAGCACTTCTCTAATTTATTTAGACAGTTTACTTATTTTATTTTT
Organism: Lipotes vexillifer; assembly: GCF_000442215.2. Taxonomy (NCBI): domain Eukaryota; kingdom Metazoa; phylum Chordata; class Mammalia; order Artiodactyla; family Lipotidae; genus Lipotes; species Lipotes vexillifer. Next base: position 1,115,561 of record NW_006785665.1, read on the forward strand.
CTCTGTGTCCATCCACTAGCATTTAAGTTCCATAGGGCAGGGATCTCTGTTTTATTTACTGATGTATGCCAAGAGCCTGGGACAGTGCCTGGCCATAGTAGGTGCTCAGTAAACACTGTGGAATCAGCCAATGTTCCCAGCCCCTTGAACCCAAAGCTGGGCCTGGGATCAACCCATACGTGCCTTCCCTCTTTCCTTGTCTTACACTGTCCCCCCATCCAAAACAGGCACTGGGCCCCAGCAGAGGGTCAAAGGAAAGCACCCGGTCCTGCTAGAGGGCCCCGAGCAGGAGGGCAGCATAGAAGAAGAGGAGCTGGGTACCCTGCCTCATGCTTCTGCCTCCCTGGATGGAGAGAACAGGGGCAGCAGGACAAGGGACCCCATCCTCCTGCCCCTCCCAGGCCCTCTGTTCGTGGAAGGACTCGCCGATGCAGCCCTGGAGGACGGTGAGTGCCTCATGGCCCCAACCGTCAGCCCCCAGTGCCCCAGCAGCATGGCCATTGTGAACGCCATGGCAGACACCCCACTCTCTTACCTGCTCAGAGGCTCTCCCTGTTGTGTTTGAGGAGAGATGGATGCAGAGAGACAGTTGTTATTCCTGTCCCCCACCCACCCACCCACC
>NW_006785665.1:1116192-1117086 GCF_000442215.2 Lipotes vexillifer
ACCCACCCACCCAGCTGGTTGGCCAGAGTCCCCCAGCTCCACCCTGTGCCTGAAGCAGTTTCACCAAGATGGCTGTGGGAGAGGGGAGCGGTGGCCCTCCTGCCACCTCTGCACCCTCCCCCGACTGGCGAGGTGTGTAGGCCTGTTTCCAGGATGCCATCGCCCTGTTTCCCCTCCAGTGGAGAACCTGCGGCACCTGATCCTGTGGAGCCTGCTGCCAGGTCGCCCCATGGACCCACAGACTTCTGGGGAGCCCGAGGACGACCTGACACCTACACCTTCCGTCATCAGCATCACTTCTCACCCCTGGGACCCAGGCTCCCCAGGGCGAGCTCCCGCTGGGGGTGAAGGGGACAACGCCCGGCTCTCAGGGCCAGAGCGGGGCCAGCAGGAGGACATGGCTCTCTGTTCTCTGGAGCACCTGCCCCCAAGGACCAGAAATTCTGGGATCTGGGAATCTCCTGAGCTGGACAGGAATCCAGAGGAAGAAGCTTCGAGCACAGAGGCAACAGGAAGTTACAAAGTTGTGAGAAAAGGTAAAATAAATTGGGGTGTCCACTGGGGAGACACATGCCCAATTTTGCTAGGGTAGCGTTGAGTCTTCCAGATGGATACTTCCTTCCCCGCCTCTATCCTGCGAACCATGTGTGCAGAGGCTCGTCCGGGTCCTGGGGGAACGAGACATGTTGCTCTCATGCAAAGGCTTTGGGGTCGGACAGCTGAGGTGCAGAGTCCTAGCTCCGTCACTTAGTACCCGTGTGACCTTAGGCAAAAATCTGAATCACCTCTGGACTTCATTCTACAATATAAGGATATTACTACTGCTTGGCACAAATCAACTGTCAATAAAAGTTTCTGCTAGCGTTTCCCACCGCTCTTCCAGTTCTAAGGCAA
>NW_006785665.1:1117116-1122728 GCF_000442215.2 Lipotes vexillifer
TCCAGTTCTAAGGAAAAGTGGGGCTCTTCTCAGGAGCTTCATTCCCAGAAAGACAAGGGCAGGTGCTCGCAGCCGGTCCCTCCAGATAGCAGCGAAGGAATTGGCGTGTAGGATGGAGGTGGCGGCGGGACTAGAGGTGGAGCCAAGACTAGGGGCTGAGGACAAGGCTGGGGAGACGTGTGGGGAGTGTGGGGCTGTGGTGAATGCGCAGGGACGTAGGGAGGGTGCCCGGCTTGTGGAATGCTGTGGGCTGTAAGACACAAGCCAAGACTGGCTGGGATGGGGGCTCAGGGCAGGTTTGTCTGGCCAGAGCTCGGGGGCGGGAGGAAAGAGTAAGCTGAAGAGAGGGCAGCCTGGTCTGAGGAGCGCGGCAGGAAAGATGAACCAAAGCGCGGGATGCTCTCGAGTGGTTGAGGTGGGGGGTGGGGGGTCCATGTTAATGCTAGGGGGTCTCCTTTCCTCCCCTAGTGCCTAGCTCTGCCTCCTTTTCCAGGAGCATTTTTCTTTCCATCTGCCCAAGGTGTGTGCTCTCTCCTGGGTTTCTGGGACCTGACCTCCCTGCTCTCTCCTCTGGTGGATTGGTGGAGCGGCTCTCTCTAGCTCCCTGGGGTATAATCACGTGTGATCTTGCGTTCACTTTGTTCTTCCCTTTTTCTCCACCCCCGCTCCCTCCCCCCTTCCTTCTCCCTCTCCTTCCTGCTCTCTCTCCCTTCCCTCTCCTTCTCTCTCAGTCTCTACTGTCCCTGGTGGTGGTGTCGGTGCAGCTGAGGTGGCAGGCAGCAAAGTTGTCCCTGCACTACCAGAGAGTGGCCAGTCAGAGCCTGAGCCACCTGAAGTGGAAGGCGGAGCGAAGGCTACGGGTAATGAACTTCTCCTTGGAGCCAGAGACAGGCCAGGGCTAGAATGCAGGCCCACGGGGGCAGAACTGGGCTTCAGGTGTTAGACCCTTGCCTGCAGTCACGTGGCCACAGACCTCCGTACATAGTCCCTGAACTGTCTAGAATGGGTGAGGAGCAGGACGTGGGCCTGAACACGGGAGAACGGACCCTGTGTCAGCCCCTCGCCGAGAGCGGCGCACACCCCATTCAAAGCAGTAGGGTTAAGCAGCTCTGCTTAGTCACGAAATGGGGCGGGGAAGCCTGGCCCAGTGCCCAGGGCCCAGTGTCCTTAGCCCGACTTTCTGAGCCACCTCTCCCCGACACTAGCCACCATCCAGCGTCACTGTGGGAAAGGGCTTACGTGGCCTTCCAGGCTCCTGGGCACTTACCTATGCTTACTGCCCTGTCAGTCAGCCTTACGTCCTTCTCTGTGTGTCCCCGACCCCCTCTGATGAGTTGAGGTACCTCGAGGATCGTGAAATAGATGGCAGTTGGGGCAGGGCACCGTGTCGAAGTTCAGCAGCAGAGCCTGAGATGGGGCAGAGGGAAGGAGGCTACCGCCCGCTCTTTTTCAAAAGTGCCTAAAACCAGCCCACGCCCTCTTTGCCCTTCATTCAGGGAATGGGAGCCGCTCCCGTTTCCCAGAAGAAACACAACCACCCTGCCCCTTCTGCCTTAGCTTCCACCACTAAGCATCTCCCCTGCTCTGGGCCAAGCTGAGCAAAGATGCCATCTCGAAGGCTCTCTGGCAGAGAAGGGCTTTTGGGAGACTGATAGGCAGCACGAGGCCAGCCTACTCCGAGCTTGTCTGCAGGATGGCTTCCCTGGCCCCGTCAGCCGGCCTGGGGAACACCAGGGGAGTGGAAGACGGTTTAGACTTCCTCTCTGTTTGCCTCCTACTAATCGCTTTGTCTTGCTGGGGGACAGGGAACTGCTTTTACGTGAGCATGCCGGCAGGACCCCTGGACTCAAGCACTGACCCCTCAGGGGCACGCGTGGGCCCCTCCCAGGCCGATGGCCTCCCTGCCTGGCAGACGGCGCCTCGGCCTGCGCTGCGGGAAGGCAATGAAGATCAAAGGCGCCTGGGCCGCTCTCCCCCAAGCCTGGCCCTCAGGGACGTGGGCGTGATCTTCCGTACCATCGAGCAGCTCACCGTCAAGCTCAACAGGCTCAAGGTAAGGGCTTGGGACCCTTGGAGGCCTCAGTCCATTGCACTGAGACCCCATCACCCACGCGAGTGAGCTACACAGTGTGTCTCCATGGGAGCCCTAGATCCTGGCCTGGGGCTCTACCCTCAGCCCACCCAGCCGCCTTCAAGCACAGCCCATCCCCTGGACCCCACGGATCAGAGGGCATTGCCCCTTCCCCAGGGGCTCATGAACAGAGGGGCTTGAGAGCAGATGTCCCTCTACAACTCTTCCAGGACATGGAGTTGGCCCACAAAGAGCTGCTCAGGTCCCTCGGGGGAGAGTCGTCCGGTGGCACCACGCCTGTGGGCGGTTTCCACACAGAGGCAGCTAGATGGATAGACAGCTCCCTGTCCCCTCCAGCCAAGGAGCACCTGGCCTCTGACTCCAGGGACAGCTGCGAACTGGGGCCCTGCCCTGAGGACGGTGAGTGAAGTCCTCCGGGGTTGGGGTGGGGTGTGCAGGGAGAAGGCCTCCATCTCCCGAGGAAGCACTGCCATGCAGTGTGAGGATGCGGGAGTTCTGAGAAGGGGCCTCGTCTCCCCCTGAGTACAGTTCATTCATTCGTTCCCTCAGCTTCAGAAAGAGGTCATTTTAGGGAAGGCCCACAGGAGCTCCCCTAAAACTGGGAAACTTATAACTGAACCCTCTTTTCCCTTGGGTTGTGGAGATAACAAACCAGGGGGAGCCTCGTCTCACATCTGAAACCTGTTCTTAATTAGTGGTTCAGAAGCAGATTGCATGGGCCAGGGCCACGGCTGTGTTCCAGCTCAGGAAGACAGGCCCATACCTACCCGTGGGCTTTGGGGGCCGACAGAACAGAAGTGGGGTTCAGTAGGCAGCCCTTTCCGGGTCGCACAGGGAACTCCAGGGTTTCTGGAGGAGGAGAATGCCTTGTCACAGAAGGATGGCACTGAAGAGCTGCTTTCACAAGCCTGAGGACTTTGCAGGCGGAACACAGAGGGAGGGTCATCTCAGAGGCCAGCCCCTCACTGCCATCCCCACATCCCTGCAGGCCCCAACACCCCGCTGGAAGACGGCCCAGCGGACTCGGCCACATCCCCAGGACTGTAGCTGTCCAAACCACCGAATCCTCCACGTCCCGACCCCTCCTCTAGGGACTGGCCTGAGGCAGGGCACAGGGTGGGGAGAGCCCAAACCTCCTCCCTGCCGTGGAGGCAGGCGGTTGAAGAGACAGCTCCAGCCAAGACCCCGGGGGGTAGATGCGCCTGTTGCTTGGTCTGCTCAGGTTGGAGTCAAGTTTCAGTGTCTTTTCCCCTCCCTTCAGCCCAACCCTTCAAGGCCTTGTGTCTCCTAAGCATGCTGACTGCATCTGAAAGGCCCCCCTCTTCCCACTCCTGTGTGTGCGCCTGTATATGTGGGTGCCCTCAGACAAGCCAGTGCGGGTGAAAGGAGGCGGCTCCAGTGTAAATGCACTTTCTTCCTCCCCTCCCTCCTCCACAGGACCCCAAGGCTGGGCGTCTCCACCTCTCCTCTCTTTGTCACTTTGGTTTCCTATAAATATGTATGTATTGTATGTGCATCTTTGCTATTGTAAATAACTTTGACCTTTTTTGTTTCTGATCCTGGCTTGCCGAAGGCAGTTACAGAGGGACTGCTAAGGGAAGAGGAGGTTCACTTGTATCTCTTTGTTAGCAGCCCAGCTCCAGGATCAGGGCCCAAAGGTGGAGCCAGCGCAGAGCGCTCTGCCCCCGCCCCCGCCCGTAGGCAAGAAGGCCTCCAGCTTCCGGCCCACCTGGCCGGAGAGCCTAGCCTCTGCAGCTCGGTGCTGAGCTACTCCCTCCCTCCTAGGACTTCTCATCTTCAGGGGAACTTCTTACCCCACCTGTGTCCACCCTGCCCCACCCTCTCCCTATAGAAAACCAGTGTATCAGGTACAGAGCTGAAAACTGGGCCCCAGGGAGGTGGGGGTAGGGGTTTGAATGCTGGAGTCCCTAAACTAACCTAGGACCATCCCCAGGGGCCACCACAGCCTTGGCCCCTATTACCACATCCACTCCACTCCCCACAGACTAATAGAATATACACACTGTGCTAGGTGTATATATACATATATATATATAAATATATATAATATATATAAAATACAGATATGGAAATGACTGTTTTGCTGTTAAAATAATGTATACTCTTTTATTTTCTTCCTTTCATGGTTAAGTTTTTTTTTAAGAAAAGTTAAATATTCTTCAACTGTGGTGGTGTGTGTGTGATTCTTGGAACTGCTGTGATCAAAGATACTGTGGTTGTTCCCTCTGAGACGGATTGGAATTGAATAGAGGGAACAGAAGGCAGCCCCAGACCCAGGCCTTTGCCATATTCTCTCCTGAAGTTGCAGATGTGCACTTCACTGAACTTCAGACTAAATGATACAGCCCCCGTGGCCAGAACACGAAAAGACAACGCGCGCGCACACACACACACACACACACACACACACGCAGTGGCCCCAGAATCGAGAGCCCTCGTGAGCTGCCCTCAGTGAGCTTCAGGACTTTAAAGGCAATACACAGGGGAGGGTCATCTCAGAGGCCTGGCCAGCTGCTGTCATCGGTCCTCCGCGTCCTCCCACAGGCTCCGACACCCCCTGGAAGCAGCTCATCAGACGTGGCCACACCCCCAGGACTGTAACCACTCAAACTGCCTCTCTTTGCCGTCATTGTTAGACTAAGGGACAAATTCTCTTTTCCCCCTAACTAATGTTTTCCCTCCTAAACCCAACATGATGCCGAGTGCTGACCTTGGGAGCTTACAGTCTAGCTGGGCATCAGAATTAATACACGATTCGTTCTTGATAAAGTGTAGGGGTGCGGACAAGAACCGTACGGATCCACTGGAGCTTTAGAAGGCCTCAGGCAGGAGTAACTGGAGAGGCTAGCCATTACTGGAGAGCGCCTGCTACGTGCTCAGTGTTGGGAATTTAAAGAGCTGCTCCCTGCAGAAGCTCAGCCAGCCGCCAGAGAGGCTGAGCAGCAGCGCAGGTGGTCAGAGGCAGAGAGAGGACTGTGAGGGCCACGGAGCCGCGCAGAGAGGCAGCGCTGGCAGGGAGGGCAGGGCTCCGTCCAGGCAACAGAAAGCGGAGTCGGGGCCGAGAGGATGTGACCAGAGGTGAAGAAGGGACACTCCCCGAAGAGTGGATGTCAGCTCCCCAGAAGTCGGCCCTGTGCTCTTGGGGCACGGTCGGGTCATCTCAGTGGAGGCAGTGCTGAGGGTGAAGAGTCGGGGCCCCCAGCTCTCCTGACTCCTCTGGCCCCCGCACTGTCTGGGTGGCTCTGGTTTCAGGCGGCTGACGGCAGCAGGCAGTGTCATCAGGGTTCGTGTTTAGTGCTTGGACTTTGCTACGCAGATGACAAGAGACTCAGCACCCTCTCTAAAGCAGCCTGACAACACTAGGTTTTCGTAAGCTGAGCCCTTGCCCCTCCTCCAAACCAGTCCAGACACGTGGACCAGATGGAGCAGCAGAAGGGGGAAGGGACCCAGGAGGGTGGAAGGGTGGAGCCCGTGCTCCATCCCTCTGCGGCACCCGCTC
>NW_006785665.1:1122849-1129680 GCF_000442215.2 Lipotes vexillifer
CTCTTCCACTCAGCCTGTGCTTGTTGGTTACTATCCCAAGTCTTTCCCTTCTGCCTCTGAGACCAGAGGCAGTGCAAACCCTCGTGTATCACGTGTCCTCCAGAGAACGGGGACCGTTGGTACGGGTAGTGACTCTGGTCTGGGCAAGCAAGAACTAGGTCCTGAGGAGGCAGGAGAGCAACACCCCTGGTCGGCCACCACCAGAGGGGCTGAGATCACCCCCAGCAGAACCATAAAGCCATTCGGCCATTTCTGGCCACGTCAACGCGCTGCTAACAGGCGCCAAGTCCAAATATTCCCAGTAGTTCTGGGACAAAGTTTTCAGACAGCCTCAAGGAAAAAAGTACAGCAATAGACTCTGTTAATGATCTGAGCTCTCCCGTGGGAAGTCCAACCCACACATGGAAAGGAGATGCTTCCGTGGCCCAGAATCTCTGGGAAGGTGGGAGGGGACTAGGTGGAGGAAGCCACAGCCGCCTCCTCTTTGTGCTTGGCTTTACTGACAGGGTCCCTTGGCAGCATCAGCTCTTGGATCGTGGTGTACGCAGGACATTGTGGGGAGAAGCAGTTTTTCTGAAGGAAGAAAAGGAAGGCTGACAGCTGACAAAAGCAATGATGATTAATCATCTGGGAGAAAAACATTTCCTGCGGCAGGGTGGGTTAGGGGCTGGAGAACATGGAGAAAAGGCAAAGGAGTGTGCCTGCCGATCTCACAGCGAGAGAGATGAAGGCTGTGCTGTGATAAAAAGAATGAGGGAAACTACAGGTCTGTCTTAGAAATGGGGAGACAAGCTGCCTGCAGCAGCTGCAGTCCCTGGGGACTCACCGCCAGGGACAGCCACAGCAGCCCCACGGGGCCCTTGGACGCGCTCTTGGACTCGGAGAACTGTGCCTGGTACTGCACTGCGGTTAGGAAGGCCTCTAGCCCCACCTCTGTGATGCGGTTTCCTGGTGGAAGAAGCAGACGACGTGGCCTCCGACACCGCCAACCTCCTTCTTGCCTACACCCTCACGGGAGACCCTCTGCGACCCTCTTACTCCAAAACTAACCCCCTGCTCCCCCAGCTCCCCAGCTCACTTACCTAGGACTAATTTCACTCCAGCTCTCCTTCTCTGACGCCTCCTTTGTCTGACCTCCCTCACCCCCACCCCAAAGCCCCGTGCCAGAGGGCCTTCACCATCATGATGCCCAACCACTGCAGAACCAGGTTCCGCTCCGTGGAGCCGGGGCGGGGCACCCTTGTGACCGCATGGGGCCCAGCTAGCCTCGTGGCAGGAAGGTGGGGCGTGGGGGGGGGGCTGGCAAACACGTACGGAGAAGGTTGAGATGCAAAAGGACCCTGTTCCCAGGCATGAAAACTTTCCCATCTCGGTGCTCCACGTGCTCCAGGAGAGGGGTGACCATCTCAGTAGCTTCCCCAACCAGCTGCTAAGGCACAATACTGATTGCAGCAGAGGAGAGGGGAACTGGTCAACAGGCCATTCATTCATTCATTCAACATAAATGCTTTGAGGGCCGGCTACACTCCAGGCTTTGTCCCAGGTGCTGGGGATACAAAGATAAATAAGCCCATACCCTCAAGAAGCAGCTTTGTGCAGGGGAGCCAGAGAGTGAGAGAGTAATGCGGTGTGCTGTCAGAGCTGACAGAGGGAAGCTCAGTACTCCGGGGGCACGGAGGAGCCACAGCTAGCGGTCTCGGCAGGTGTCCTGGAGGAGGTGGCCTGTGAGCTGACATCTGAATAGTATGTGGTCCCTGTCAGGTGAAGATCAGGGGGCAAGTGGCAGCAGGTGCAAAGGCATGAAATAGTGTGTTGGCATTCACTAAGTAATTCCTAACGGAGAGCAATGAGGGCGATGGACTGGAGGGAGATGATGCTAAAGGCAGGATGACAGGAAAATGCAACAGTCCTGGGGAGAATCAGCAGCCTGGATCAAGCCTGGGGCAGGGACAGAAAACTGGCACTGAGAGGCAACCCTCGCCTGCCTTCTCCACCCGACTTTCCTCTTTTGTAAGATCTTGTCCTGGGTGCCAGAGAAGACTCCTGAAAGTGGAGGCGCCGTTCCCTGCCAAGATGGGGAGGTCTTTTGATGACAGGACACAAGCATACCCTCAGAGATATCGTGGGTTCGGTTCCAGACAGCCGCGATAAAGCGAGTCACATTCTTTTGGTTTCCCAGTACGTGTAAAAGTTATGTTTACACTATATTGCAGTCTAAGTGTGCAACAGCATTATGTCTAAAGAAACAGTGTATATACCTCGATTTTAAAATACTTAAAAGCTAAAAAAATGCTAACCATCATCTGAGCCTTCAGGGAATCATAGTAGTAACATCAAAGATCACTGATCACAGATCACCATGACAAATATAATAATAATGAAAAAGCCTGAAATATTGAGCGAATTATCAAAATGTGACCCAGAGACACGAAGTGAGCAAATGCTGTTGGAAAAAAATGGCACCAACGGACTTGCTCGACGCAGGGTTGCCACAAACCTTCAGTTTGTATTAAAAAAAAAAAAAATCTGCGAAGCACAATACAACAAGGTACGCCTGTGTAAGGACAGATAGCCCTCGGGTTAGGGTTAGCTGACTCCACTGCGGAGGGGTGGGAGCTACGGAGTCAGCAGTCCAGGAAGGTTTCCAAAGCAAGGAACAAGTTGGTCCAAGTTTAAATAGAAAAGGTAGGCTCCAGAGGCAAAGGAGAGAGGGTCTCAAGTAGCTGTGCACAGGGTGGGGGTAATACCACGACTAGGAAAACACCCTGCCCTGCTGGGGAGCTGCTGGCAGGGGCAAAGGAGAATGAGCTTCGTTCCCTGTGCAACTGTAAGAGCAAACGTGGGCGTGGTGGTGAGGAACAAATGGCCTTTTGGGAAGCAGATTGAGTTGAGGCAGAGGATCAAAAGTGTGGGCTCCTAATAAGCAAATAAAGGTAGAAGGGGAGGGGGCACTGAGCTCTGTTACCCCCTGCAAGCCCAGGCTGGATTAGGGAGGGGGCCAGGGCTGAGGACACAATGTGAGTTGAAGTGGCTGCTGCCACAGTACAGGGCTGGAGACTCCATCCCAGGAAGGCTGGGGGACTGGACCCCAGGGACGTGCCCCCCACCCCGCTTCTCCTGCAGCCTACCTCCGACTCCAGGAGGATGCTGCGCTTCTCTTTGCTCCCAGTCTTGGTCCCTTTGCCCTTGCTTAGTTTCTGCTCAGGGATGGTTACCTCTGGAGTGGGGAGAGGAGCCAGAATGCACAGTGCAGACCTCTGATACCACTCAGTTTCCCCAGAGAGAATGGACTGGGGCGAGGAAGGGGACTCCTCAAACTTTGGGTTTGGGTACAACAGAAATAGAGCTGGAGGGGGGGACCCCCAGCTAGGTAGGCGGGCTTCTTCTCCGAGGGCAGGGCCACAGGGGTCCAGCCCCGGAGAAACGGTGTGGAGTGCCATGGATGGTGCTGGTTGGGGCTTCGGACATCAAGGTGAGAAGACTAGCTCAGCGCAGGCCTCCCGCATCCCGGCCCGTGCTCCTCCTTCCTCCACACCAAGTGGGCGCCGCAGAGGGGTGCTAGCACTTACTCCCCTTGCCTGCCTTTGTGGAGTCTTCTTTCTTAGGGGTTCCTTGTGTGGGTGACTGCCCAGACCCTGACTTCTCCTCTTTCTTCACCAGTTCCTGTGGACGATGTAAGAAGAGAGATGAGAGTCCTACCTCCCTGGCAGATGGGGAACAGGTGTTGGAGGGGCCAGAGGTGGACTTTCAAAGGCCTTCCTCCCTCCGCCCCACCCTGTTCCTGCAGCGCCCAGGGCTCTGCTGCCCACAGCACACCTACCCCGGACTTCTCCTTTTTCTTGCCCAGACCCTTAGGGGTCTTCGTTGTCTGCGTCTTGTCTTTCTCCACCATTGCAAAACTGCTGACCCCCATCAGCTGATTCTTCTCACGCTCTGTTTTCGAGTCCCCATGTCGAGACGTGGAAGGCTGTGCTCACAAATGGGAGGGGATGGAGGAGGAAGAATCCGGCGCCCCTTCCCCAGTGAGAAGTGAGGGGAAGCCTCATGCCTGGGTGGCAGTCGGACTGGCAGCACCCCTACCCCAATCTCCCTGCCTAAATGCTAACGTAATTTGTTTGGGACCCTTCTGGGGCAGGTGCTGTTGGGAAGAAACGGCAGAGGGACCCAGGGATGAGCTGGGGGTGGGGGGAGGTGGCATTCAGACTCATACTGAGGGAGAAAACAGTAGCTGACATATTTTTAACTAAGTGCCAGGCACTGTTCCAGGTGTATTAGATGAATTAACTCATTTAATCCTGTCAACAATCCTATGAGCTAGGTACAGTTATCCCCATTTTACAGATGAGGAAACTGAGGCCCGAGAGGTTAAGTCACACGCCCAAGGTACCAAGCTGTTTTGTGGAAGAGGCAGATTCCAAGTCCCTGCGGTCTAAATCTAGTCCTCTTAACCAATACACTCTACTGGTCTGCGGAGTGGTTCTGCAGTAAGAACCCAAACGTTTGTTATATCTGTGCAGAGGTCGGAGAGAAAAACGGTCACTACACAGGGAGGGAGGACGGGTTAAGACGCGGCCAGCTGGCTGAAAGCAGCCGACCTGGGCAGCGGTTCCAAGGGCTCAGGTCTCAGGCTCCGAGCGCTCCTCACCGATCGCGAGCGCTCCTGCGAACCTTTCTCCAGCAGGAGGCGCCGGCGCTCCACCACCTCGGTGTGCGTCAGCTCGAAGGGGCGCAGGACCTGGGGCGGGGCGGCACCTCGCGCTCAGCCGCCCGGGGAGCGGGAGGATGTGGGGGTCGCTCCCCGGCCCCGCTCAGCCCGCACACCCACCTCGGCCAGCTTCAGGGCGCCCTTGTCCTGGATGCGGTTGTGGGCCAGGGACAGCCAGAGCAGGGAGCGGTTGAGCCGGAGGCCCTGCGGGGGCAGGGAGGGGCAGTGAGCGGGCTGGCCCCGGGCCGCCACAGCTTGCGCGGGGATTGTAGAGGCAGGGGGGGGGGGGGGGGGGGCCCCTGCCGGCCTCACACGCACATCCGCGATGTAGCCCGCGCCCTCGTCACCGATGTGGTTGAAGCCCAGGTTGAGGGAGACCAGGGTCCGGTTGCAGCTGTGCAGCGTGGACAGAGCCTGGCCTAGGAGCTGCGCCCCGTGGTCGTCGATGTTGTTGTTCCGCAGAGACAAGTGCGCGATCCTGGGCAGCAGGAGGGAGAACGCGGGTCACAGGAAACACGGGGTCCTGGGCGTTCCCCGGAACCTCGGAAAATGGGGGCATGAGGAGGGCCATTGGGTCTGAGGGTGGAGAGGCAGGAATTGAGGGTGCTTGGAGAGGTGCTGGAGGGGCAAGGAAGTGTGGGAACTAAGGGTGACTTGGAATGGGGGGCAGGCCCAGAGAAAGGGGGTGAGGGAAAGGAGTCTCACGTGCTGTCCACTGCCATGAGCTTGTGATAGGACTGCTCCGGCAGCGGGTTCCACTCCAGAGACACCTTCCTGAAAGTGGGGGAGATCTGAGACCCAGGAGGCACCACTGAGGCCAGATGAGGGAAGGGGACAAAGAGGAAGGGTGGGGCTCTGGGAAGCAGCTTGGAAACAGAGGCAAAGGATGCACCCCCCCCCCGCCCCCCACCCAACTCCCTGATACAGGAAATTATATGTGACAGTTCTCCAGACCAGAAATCCAGAAGTGTGCCATGTGAATGGGTTACTCCCCAGAGTTAGTGAGGTGTGGTAAGGGGGCTTCTAAGATGACCCCAGTGGCCCCCACTTCCTGGTATCCGTGCCAATGTAACCCTTTCCCCTTGAGTGTGGCTGGACCTAGTGACTCACTTCTAATGAATGGCATATGGCAAAAGCGATGGGCTGTCACTTCCAAGTTTAGGTTACAAAAAGGCTGTGGCTTCCAACCCGGGTGCTCTCTGGCACCAGCTGCCAAGTGCTGAGGGCACCCAGATGACCTGTGGAAAGGCTCCCGAGTGGAGGCACTGTGGCCAATCAGCTGCCACATAAGTGAGCCTGGCGGCAGATGCTCCAGCCCCAGTCAAGATGACTGCAGCCCCGGCCAACAGCCTTACTGCAACCTCACCGAGACGCTGACCCAGAGATGCCAGCTAACCTACACCCGGATTTATCTCACAGTTTCTGTGAGATAATAAATGTTTGTTGTTTTAAGCCACTACGTTTTGAAGTAACTTTTTACACAGCAATAGGTACCCAATACATGACCCCTCCACAAGGCAGTGGCTTCTCCAACAGTACTGAGAAAATGGAGGTGTTTTTCCAAGTCACAAGAAAAAATGAAACTAACGGCTGGAAAATTCTCTATTAAAAAAAGTTTCTCTCGGGACTTCCCTGGTGGCACAGTGGTTAAGAATCTGCCTGCCAGTGCAGGGGACATGGGTTCAAGCCCTGGTCCGGGAAGGTCCCACATGCCACGGAGCAACTAAGCCCGTGTACCACAACTACTGAGCCCGCATGCCACAACTACTGGAGCCCATGTGCCTAGAGCCCATGCTCTGCAATAAGAGAAGCCACAGCAGTGAGAAGCCCGGCGTAGCAATGAAGACCCAACGCAGCCAAAAATTAATTAATTAATTAATTAATTTTTTTAAAAAAAGTTTCTCTCATGATATTTGCCCAACCTTTCAGCCTGGCTCATCTAGCATCTAAACTCGGTTGCATTTATTTTTAATTATTTTTATCATGTTGATCTGACTTATTTTTACATATTAAGATGAATTCGATAGTTATTCTCCTGCTGGCTAAATTGTTTCTAATTCCCACGACGGAATACAATCTGTGTTTTGTGGTGTTCAAGACAAAGAGCATCCAAGGACCTCCTGCTG
>NW_006785665.1:1129690-1134896 GCF_000442215.2 Lipotes vexillifer
AGACAAAATCCCTGCCCTTAAGAAGCATCCATCCCATCTACAGGAGGAAGACAAGCAAGGAGGCAAGCCAGTGACGGTGGGTTCTGTGAAGCAGGAGAAGTCAAGGGCGCTGGGGGAGCTTCAACAAAGAGCAGCCAAATCAGCTGTGTCCTTTATACAGCAACCACCCCTGTAGTTATACTACTCCACACCTTGCTCTGGCTCCCTCCTATACAAGAATGCCCTTTCCCAGTTCCCTGCCAGGCCCCCTCCTATTCCTCTTTCAAGGCTCAGCTTAGCACCACCTCCTCCAGGCAGGCTTCCATGTCTTTCATGAACCATTCTTCCACCACTACAGTCCCCACAGTGCCCTGCTGTATCCACTCCTATGCCCTTCTCCCTCCCTCACTGGACTGGCAGTTCCTATAGGATAAGAACCAGTCCCTAGTACAGTGTCAGACAGGCAGTGAGGAACCTCCAGGGAGAGAGCAGGTAGTGGTGGGACTGATGGAGAGGAGAGGGGATAAGGCCCCAAAGGTAGGCTCTTTAGGCGCCAGAGTAGGCAGAAAAGGGGACCCCACTGCTTGTCAGATGGGAGCTTCAAATCCCAACAGACACTAGCAGCACCCTCTTTCCACAGGGATGCCAGCCCAGGCCACAGGAGCCGGAACTTGTCACCCCCGTCCCCAAACTGCTCACTTCTGACCACCCAGCCAGCCAGGCTACCCAGGTAGCCTCCCCCTTGCTATTCCCCTCTGCTGACCTGAGCGTGGATGAGCAGAGAGGCAGGAGGGCGATAAAGGTGGTCAGGGTCTTATCAGTCAGCCCCACCTTCCACAAGCTGGAGATGGTGGGAAGCACAGAAACGCAGCTGGAGCACCACCTCCTTCCCACCTTGTCCTCTCCAGCCACCCTGACACCCCAGCCACACCCTTCCTTATCACCTTCCGCACAGTCCCCAGGGCCTTCCGTGCCCCTTCAGTTCTTTCTCCCAGACCACTGGTGGCCCGTCTCCAACACTGGCCGCCTGCCCCTCCCCCACCATGTCCCCTCACTTGATGGCCTGAAGCTGGCTGAGGGAGGTCAGACACTTAGAGAAGATACCCAGGATCCGCTCCTCAACCTTCCAACCTGCGGAAGGGAAAGGAGGAAGGCGCCTCAGGCCCGGAGGGGTGCGGTTGTGGACGGCTGGTGAGAGGGACCGGGGGGGGGAGGGGGCGGAACTCACCGCGGATGTAGATTTCCTTCACGGACTTGTCCTCGGGCTCCAGCTCCACCTGGATGGTGGGCCGGAAGAACACGTATTTGCTCTCCAGGCTGTTGAGGCTGCAGGACCCGGACAGCCGCTGTTCGTCTAGAAGGCAGGGGTGCGAGGAGCCGGGGAAGGAGGGAGGGGGCAGAGTCACCGCCCCCGGGCCCCACGCCCCGGCCGGCCTACGGGAGCCGGAGAGGCCGGGACGGCTCCCACGGAGCCGCGGGATTGGAGGACTCCGCCAGACCCGCATCTGCGAGGGTTTGGAAAGGACGACGGAAGACCGCCCCCACCTCCCCACCAGCCCCCTTGAATCCACCCCGCTCACTCACACACACATATTGCCCTGCGTCCCCGCCATTCGGCCCGCCGTGCGATGGGGGATGGATGCGGTAGGCCTGGCAGACACCCCGGGGTCTCTACTGTCACTCACCTACGGTGGGCTTTTCCGACGTAGAGGCGGAGGGGACGAAGGTCGGGTGCGGGCGGGGCCGGGTGACCACTTTGGGGAAGTCCGTGTAGCCCCACCGCGTGCACAGCTCAGCAAAGTCCACCTCGAGGACGCCGGTGCCCTGGTACTCCTCTGTGGGGGCGGGGACGAGAGCGGGAGGGGAAGCGCACCGCCGCGCCGCGCCCGCCGCCTGTAGCCCAAGGCTGCCAACAGAGGGCAGCAGAGACCAAAGGACGTCCCACCCAGCCCTGCGCCCCCGCCCGCCAGGGATCTGCGCACTGCGCCGCGTTCCCACGCTCGTCCGCGCGGGGTTTCGGGCCCCTGGGCGGGCAGCGGCCCCTCCGTCGAGGCAGAAGTCCTCGCAGCCATTTTTAACACGTAAGATGCGTTGTAGAGACCGACACTGAAAACACTTGAGAGGAAACAGTGGGAAATCAAGACCTAGGAGGAAGGGGACTAAAGGGCGTGGAATGTAGACAATGAGGGCGCCTCTTTTATGTGCCGGCTCGTCCACCCACCCCGTGGGTCAAGGCCGCTTCCACTCCCGCTCTCCGCTCCCTGGGGGGGCCCCCTCCTCCCCCATCCCAGCCTCCTCCCACGTTCCTTCCTTGCGGGGACTGCCCAGGGTCACACGGAGAAAGAAGGCCCAGGCCTGATGTGAGCAAAGGAAGGAAAGCAGAAGGACCTCTCCACCTGCCCCCGCTCCCACCCCCATCACCACGCCCGCACTCGGGTAGACCGAGGCCCAGCAGGGTGGTAGGCTTTTATTTATTTAGCAAACATTGATATAGCACTTACTCCTGTCCCACACTGTTCTATATATGCTTTGGAAATCTTAACTCCTTCAAGAGTTTTATTAATTCAGACAGATGCCCACCACTTCCCATCCTGAAGGCTACGCAAACCTGAGGTGCCTGAGTCCCCAAAGACCCCTGCCCTTTCCTGCTCCCGCGTGGGCATCCCAGCAAGAAGTGGTTCCTTGAGACGGGAAGGGGTGTCCCTGGCAAAGGCGAGAAACCGGAGGCAGAAGGGTGGGCTTGGTGCCAGCCTGCTCTTCCAAGTGCAGGACAGCCTGGAGCCCCACAGGCAGCGGGCGCTGCAGGGACTGTGCCCCCGACAGAACCCCTGCGGCCAACAGCAGGGAGCCTGCCCGGACGGTGCAGGGGGGCTGGCAGGACGTGTGCTCAGCACTGTGGGGCAAGATGCGGAGAGGTTTGAGGGTTCTCGTGGCAAAAGGGTGAGAGACACAGGCACCCAGACGTCAGGGGGAACACAGACACCCGAGAGACATTAGCTGAATGGACGAGGCCGATGAGAGGAGGCATTGGGAGGCTAGGGGAGCCCCTTGTATAGCTGACTCCTGCACACTGCCTGCTTTCCCGGCCTCTTCCCTCTGCTGGGAGAAGCCCTCAGTCCTTCCTTGCTTCACTCACACCATCTTTCCCCAAACAGAGGTTCTCAAACTTTAACATCTTTCTGAAAGAATCAGTAGGAAAGCCTGTTAAAGCAGTTTGCTGGGCCCCATCCCCCCAAATTCTGATTCCATAGGCTGGGTAGAGTCTGTGAATTTGCATTTCTAACCAGCTCACAGATGATGCCAAAGATGGTCCAGGGAGAACCGCTGCTCTAGACCAGCACTGCCCGACAGGACGTACTGGGACGATGGAAGTGTTCCACCTCTGGGCTGTAGCTAGCAGTGGCCTAGCGGGCAGCACAGCTCCGAAAGGGCCTTGCTCCTGCTCTCCTCCCCTCCCACACTCCCTCCTCACACTCGCGATGACCTTGCCTTGTAGCTCCTTGAGAAACAGAAGCCACCAGATGCGATGTCCTCTCAATCTATCAGCGTTCCTACAACTGCCTTCACTCGCTACCCCATTTGAGCCCTGCCACAACACACTATAGCAGCTGCTAAAGCCGCTGTGACCATGTGGCCCTGTCCTGTTATCACTCCTTTTATCTCCGGCCCCTCTGGCTCCCCCTGCCTGGGGGAAGCTCCTTCTCCTCTAAGATCACTGAGGCTGGGTCCTGAGCCCTTTCCTGTCTCCGGTTCCACTCCCCCCTCCCCAGGGGAATCTCTTTCATTCCCAGGGCTTAAATGCACCCAAACACCAGCAGCTCCCCAGTTCACATCTCCAGCCCTGACATCTCACCGCTCCACAAGCTTCCGTGCAGCTGCTCAGCCGACATCACCCCTTGGAGATCTCTTACGTGCTCTTCCTTCAGGCCTGCCTGTCTCCATGAATGGCACCTTAACCCACCCTGTGCCCAGTACAGAAACATGGAGTCGTTCTTGCTACCTTCCCCACTTTCCACGCCATCCACTACCTCACCAACTCTTTTTCTACCTCAGAAGAACGGTTCCAAGGAGCCTAACCCATCTCCCTCACTACCCGAGTCCACAACTACCACTGTCCCTCACCTGGGCTATTGAAATGCCTCATAACTCAGCTGCCTACCTTCATTCTCTCCCTCTGCCACTCCATTTTCCACACAGCAGCCAGAGTGGTGTGAGTGTGTGTGTGTGTGTTAATGTAACTAGGTTCATATCTGTAGGAGATTCTATCCCGTCTTGCCTCTCCTTCTGGAAAATGCTCTTTCTCCAGCTCCCATAGCTTCCTCCCCCACCCCAGCCACCAGCGCTGACAAGGAGATGGCACCTGACCAATGTCTGACAATCAGAGTCTTTTCCCAAGTTGTTTTTCCTTGAGTCCAGAGACAGCAAGTTCCTGTCCCTCTTTGAAGGCAAAGCTGGTAGATCTGAATCAAGAAGCCTTCCAATCAGCTCCCCTTTGTGGATAATTAATTTGGGTTGGGGTTCTATCACTTGCAACATAGAGAGCCACACTCATACGCGTACTTTTCCAATGGTTTTCTTTTCCTAGAGAATGTAAATTCCATTCCAGCTGGACTGTGTCCGTCTCGTTCTCTTTCTATTGGACCTGACCACAGAGCAGGCATCCAAAAAGTAATTGTTGAATAAATGAATGAATATCTATAAAACTAAACTCAGAGTCACCTCCTGGTGGCGCCCCTGTGTCTTTCCACTACTCCCTGGACCTTCTTCTCTGATACAAATTAGCACATCTTATTGTATTTGTCAGCATCCCAACCCAGAGTGTGGCTTCTTTAAGATGAAGTTCAATTCAAACATCTGCCAAGCTGAGTCTCAGGAACTGTGCTGGGACTAAAACGGTGATTCATATCCCAGGATGGAGCAGGGCGCTTTGGGTGGGTGCACAATGTACGTTTGCTGAGTGAACAAGTGAATTTGCAGTTTATAAAATACTTTCTCACCATCAACTCTACTGTGCCTCCCAATAATAGGCAGGGCAGGACTCCATACTACAGAGAAGAAACGTGCCTAGTAACACGTGCACACCTCATAACGGTGACCACTTATAACACCCTTACCATGTGCCAGGAGCTAGTTACATTCACATATTGAACTTCAGCTGGTGGAGCCCTTTTCCACACAGCGCTCCTCAGCGCCAGAAATTCTGTTATTATTTACTGGCTCCCCCCTC